>NW_015169791.1:934824-991428 GCF_001447785.1 Gekko japonicus
CAGAATTATGCAAATAACTAACCATGATTATAAGCAGAAAAAGGATTTTTGATTTTCTGATTATTTGGATTCAGTTAGGCACCAGAAGAATAGAATACACTTAATTTTACCAGCTGCTGTAGTTTCACTTTGTTTCGATTACCTTATGTTATCATACTGGGCTATCTTTTCCTGAGGCTGTATACAATCATACAGATAAGATTATTAAAAAGCTGAAACTGAACATACTTTTGAGAACAACAAAAATTGGGTTAGAATGATAGAAATTCATTGGCCATCCAATAGGCCATCCCCTCTTCTGGTACCAAACATATTTCAACAGCTAATGATCTCTCCCTTGTATACTTCAGTGTTATGAAAACCCACAGCAGCCAGGCTGAAATCACAGAACTACTGGCTTATAAATCCCATGGACAGCCAGTGTGGTATCGAGTGTTGAACCAGAATCAGGGAGCCCTCATGCAGCCATACATCTCTTTGGGGTGACCTTGGTTCAGTCACTGTCTCTCAACATACCTCACAGTGTTATTATGAAGATAAAAGAAAGAACAACTTTGTATACTGTATTGAGTCATAAAGACTTGTCAGGATTATCCTCTTAGTCTTCTTTTTTATTAGGCTGATTAAAGAAGATGAAAGCACACATTGGCTAAGAAGAGATTTAACAAATAAATAGGTATGCATAATTGACTGGCTTTGAAGGTAGTGGGGTCATCAGTCAACCACTAATCACAGTAGCAAGAACCCTCCCTGCAGTCTGTATGAATGCAGAAGCACATCTTCAGGTAGAGACACACAGGAGATACCTACATGCTATCCAGTGTTGCCAAGTATGCTTTTATTTATTTACAGAAGGTGACTAACAATTCAAAACAAAACATTATAAAACTATAATAAACCAAGTTAAAAACCAACCCTAAAATGGTATATAAAACATAGACTCATTAATTTAAACATAGGGCAGGAAAGATTAAGGCAGGAAGGAGAGGTCATTGAAGGAATGCCAGACCAAAAAGAAATCACCTTCTGACAGAAGTCAGTACTAGAAGAGGACAGATAATAGTCCCGGGGAGGGAGTTCCATAATTTAGTGCCACAACCACGAAGACCCCCTCTCAGGTTGCCACCCATTTAACCCAAAAAGTAGAGACACTAAGAGCATGACCTCAGAAGATGACTGTAGAAGCCATGCTTGGATTGAGTATACAATGGAGCGCATAAATATGGAAATGAATCAAGGACAGATGTTTCATCTAGAAATACTTGTAGCTAGTCTGCCACAACCTGCAGATTCATTTACCCAGTACACGGTTGCTACAGTCAACCATAAATGCCAGATTATGATGTGGCTTTTCTATTTCATTTTGAAGAATGTTTCCATTCGACTCTTCTTGTATGTCCAGTTAAAGATTCAGGATAGGTTAAATAATTTCATACACTATTCAGTGTAAGGCATCCTTACAGTCTGAAATTCCAGCCATGCCAGAGAATTAGATGTGATCACCTTATTTGTTAAGGACAATGACT
This sequence comes from Gekko japonicus, assembly GCF_001447785.1. NCBI lineage: Eukaryota > Metazoa > Chordata > Lepidosauria > Squamata > Gekkonidae > Gekko > Gekko japonicus. Next base: position 936,351 of record NW_015169791.1, read on the forward strand.
TTCCTGATAATGAAGGAGTTTTATTGTTGTTATTGACTTAAGAGAAGTTTAATTATGTTTTCCTCAAAATACATCACTTAGATAGAAATGGCAATATTAATTAATTTGCAATCAGCTAATCTACTTCAACTACCAGGATTTCCCTTTAAAACTTTTAGTTGTATTTTCTGTAACAAAGTAAATTTACATTCTGGACTTGCATATACATTCAGGAACTATTAAGCCCTCAATAGAGTCTTTTATGAAAATGGTACCTATTTAGCCACAAGGTACAGATAGGAACTTTCGGTCTGGGGCAAAATATGAAAAAAAACCCTATTAGTTATTCTTTGCTACTTTTTATCTTATTTGTTTGTTTTATTTATTATTTGTATTTATACCCCGACCTCCCTTAACAAACTCTATTTTAAAATACTCATATCTGATGAAAGGAGCTTTGACTCTTGAAAACGTATATCCCAAAAATCTTGTTAGTTTCTAAGGTGCTACTGGACTACAAGCTAGCTATTTAAAAACAGTGATTACAAGTTGTTTATAAACATGAGACTTCAGCCAACATATCCCATTATTGAACAATATATCCACATTCTTGCCATTGTCAGTTGCTGCTTCTATACTCACATTCTACAAATAATATCTATTGATATAGGTCACTTCTAATATATACAAGGCCATATAATTGTGCTATTACTTTGTTTCTTGCCCTGTTCTATTCTGGGTTTTTAAACTTCCTCTTTGGCATGTTTAGCTGGGAAGCTAGGCTAGCTCTATTTTTGTGTACAGAAACATCATCTATGTTTTGGGGGGGGTTTCTCAAGTGCAACAACTGTTCTCCTATATTCCTGGCTTTATCCCTTGCAATATGCACTGTCAAAGATTTTATAAATCCAATCTCATCATGATACAAAAATTGAAGCTGATGCTCACAAACAGCTGATGCATGGATGCTGTTTTTGTTTCCATATGGTCTGATCCACAGGGTAAGCTGATGCACACTTCTAGCTGCATGAAGTGATTTTGATGTGGTGACTGGTTCAGGTGTGCTGGCATTTAGCTATGGGAAGTTATTTCTCTTTGGGAAATAATGCACCACATTTCTATCTAGCTTGCTTACTGGAATAGTAATTATAACCATGTGCCATATGGACAATGAAGTTATATGAGAAGTGAGGAAATGCAAATGACAAAGGATGTATGAAATATTGCCACATCTGGAGGATATATCAATCACCCCATTTTGCAGAAACATCAGCTCTTTCTTCACCTGTTATAGCAGAAGTGTTTACTGAGAGCCAGTTTGGTGTAGTGGTTAAGAGTGCAGACTCTAATCTGGGAGAACCGGGTTTGATTCCCCACTCCTCCACTTGCAGCTGCTGGTGTGACCTTGGGTCAGTCATAAGTTCTTTCAGAGCTGTTCTCTCAACATCAGTTCTCAAAAGAGCTCTCTCAGCCCCACCTACCTCACAGGGTGTCTGTTGTGGGGAGAGGAAGGGAAAGGGATTGTAAACCACTCTGAGACTCCTTCAGGTAACGAAGGGCAGGGTTTAAATCCAACCTCTCCTCTCTCTCCTCTCCTATTCCCCCCCCCCTTCCACGCATTAACACATTACCTGTCCAGGAACATCTTGGGTTAAGATGCGAGACATGAGTATTTTAAATAAATACAAAGTTCCTTGTACCAAGTCAATCCACTGGTACATCTACTAGTCCAGACTTGTCAGCTCTGACTGCCAGCATCCCTTCAAAGTCTTTCCTACCCGAGTTCCTGTTAAGTGGTGATGCTGGGGCCTGAGACTTCCCCAAGCACATGCAGACAGTCCGGGGTTATGCATTTATTTAGGTTTTCTCCCTAGTGGAGACCCAAAGTCTCCCAAATTGCAGTGATTTTATGCTGTTTTAAATTTTCATTAAATTATTGTTTAAACAATATTATACTAAAAGTGATCTAAACTGCCCTGAGCCCGCTCGCAGGAAGGCAGTATAGAAATCAAACAAATAAGTTTGGTAGCAAAGGAATGGAACCAAATCTAAGCATCAATTTAGTATGAAGAATTGGTGTTGTACAGAATATGGTACACAGAAGGTGTGGCTGACAAATTCATGGACAAGTTCTTGCTATATTTACCAATTTAGCATTTTGCCATGTACATAATATTGCTCTCAACGTTTTAATCTTGGCCTTGTTGTTCATAGCGAAGCCCAGAAGCTCCAGTTTGTACCACATTAACATTAAGCCTATTTCCAGACATTTAGGAAACAGGAAAACAAATGACCCAGGCTTTCTTTCCAGCTCCTAGGCATCTCCGTATCCCGGGACACAATGTTTGGTCTTTGGGGATGTCAGCCTCTGGGTGGGGCCTGGGGATCTCCTGGAATTGTAGTTGATCTCCAGATTATAGAGATCAGTTCCCCTGGAGAAATGGGTGCTTTGGAGGGTGGACTGTACGGCATTGTTCCCTACTGAGACCCTGTCCTCCCCAGGCTCCACTCCCAAATCTCCAGGGGTTTCCCAACCTCAGACTGGCACCCCCCCCAACAGTGACTGGGGGGGAGGGACCTGGCAATCCTATCTCTTAACTCATGGCTGAGTCTAGTGTTAAAGACATGCTGCTGGAGCAAAATAAAGAAAAAACTGGTACAAAACAGAAGCATACTTAGGGGGGAAATCCAATTATCTATCTCTCATTAAGTTGTTCACCACCTTTTCTTGCAACAGCTTCAGGCTTTAGAATGTTAAGTGTCACATCATACCACATATTTCCCTCAGACTGCTGTGTGTGTTTTTCTGCATGCAGGAATCTCTTTGCACATACCCCTTTCCCCTGCCAGTGAATCTGCTGTGCACAGAAGACTGCACATAGAAGCTCAACAGGATTGTCCTCTTACTGTATATGTTCAAGACTCGAATTAAAGAAGGCCAGCCCTTACATAGCACATCCTGATTAATCTTCTTCAGTGCTGCAGTCTGGGAGGCCCATGTTGGAAACCCCAATGGAAAATGCAATGGGGGAAATGAGCTTGTAAGCTGCTTTTCATCCCCGGTGGGGAGCAGGGTGTGGTGTAAATATCTAAATACATAAATAGGATTGGCCATAAGAAAACAAAACAAGCAAGCAAAACACACACACACACACACACACACACACACAGAGTACAAGCCATAGGATTAAATGTCAGGTGTTCAGTTGTAATACCCTGTGTATTTCACTACTATTCAATTGCTGTGCCCACTAATAGAATGCAAACGGTGGTTATGGATTTTAAGCCACTAAGTAATTTGTTTAGTCTATCAGAGCAGAGTAGTTTAGTGCTGGCTTCCTGCATACATTATCATCTCAGCTTCTACTGCCCATATATAAATCAAAGGGGAAGAGAGAAGAGAAAATCAGTTAATTGTCCTGCTCTTACAAAAGCAAAGCAAATGCGGGGAAGGGGGGGGGGCAAAGTATTCTTTGAACCTCCTCCAGATTTTGCATTTACCAACCCAGTTGACTTAACCCAGTTCTCTTTGTTTTTTTCAAGCTGTAAGTATAAAAGTAACCAGAGCCTCTGTTTTTGTTGAGCACCACAAAGCCCAAGTGAATTTTAAAAAGAAACTGAAGACCCACTCTATGGTCTTCCATAAGAAGAGAGAAAGAAGACAGCACTGAAAGAAATAGACGATTCCAAGGCTTAGCATGTTGAAGTTGTCTAAAAGGAGAAATGGGGGACATTTGCATCAGCTGCATGCAACTACTCAGAAGAAAAAGCAGCCACTGCATGAACCAAATAATGCTGGGTAATACTGGGGGAGAAATGCCACAGGTGAATAACAGAATGAAACTCTACAAAAATCTTTAGATCAGTAACACTACAAATATAATGGTTGCAGAAAGCCAACTTTTATAGGTCACAACCCTAACAGGTAAATAATTATCTTATATGATAATCATATCATATCAGATCCTGAGATGTAGGATATTGCAGTGAAGTGGCAGGATAGATGGTTGCTGGCACAGATATACATATACAGACATGGAGTTAGGGGCAGCTCTCAGGAAGTGTTCTGAATGGTACATAGAGAGCTAGAAAAGTGCAACCCTTTCCATCTATATCTTCAAAAAGAGCTGTGGGAACCTGTATCCATGAACTCTGCTGCATTTGGATAGCTCTAGTGCTAGTATGGCTCACCTGCGTATCTGCTTCTTTACCACTTACTCAACCTGTATATGTGCAAAGCAAGGCATTACAAGACCACCACAAGTCTCCTTTACTTTGTTTTCACAGGGCAACTGATCATGTAAAGCTACCAAGTTCCTGTATGCTATTTTTCTGGGTTGTGGTCACAGGAAACACTACATTAATAACCTGTTCAACTGAGATTGCAGCTGATTTAACTCATACACAATTACTCCATAGCTATCTTGATATGAGCCACTCTGTGCAGTTTTACAGTTTTGCACACCTGTAGGTTTGGGATTTTAAAAACAGCTAGACATTTCCATAAATTCACAGAGCATAAGCATCTATTTATACCAAGCACCCTTTTGTAGTGACTAATATGCTATTTTGTTTTTTTTTCCTGTGAATTGTTTCTGGTTTTCATCCGCAGTTTATTGCAGTGTGTAATTTATGGGTAAAAAGTTGATTTGGCAAAATGTCCTGATAATGGTTAGTATTCTGGCTGCAGGACAGTTGCTTAAACAGGAAAACATGCAAGAGGAGGTTAAAGCAATGTTTCATTACTCTGGTTCTTCCACTAACCAATGCTTGCTGATTAAGTAAGAGGCAGAAGCTGGGGGACCTGGATTTACCTGGGCCCCATTTGCAGTCCTGCAGGGGCAAGGGGAAAGGCAACACGGCTATTTTGGGCCACTTGGGTCTGGCTGTGCTATTGTTTTGGTTGCTGCTGGCCATGCTGGGCTGCCGCCATGGTGGTCATGAATAGGATTGCCAGCCGTTGTCCGGGAGTGCGCACGTGCGCTACAACCACATTACCTGGAAGTGACGCGGTTGCACCGGGGGCGGGGCCATGGTCATCCAAGGGAACAACATAGAGTTTTGCCTCGGATGACCACGGCCCCACCCCCGATGCGCTTGGTGTGGCTGCGTCACTTCTGGGTGACGTGCTGATGCCGGGCACGTCATGTGCTTTGGGGGTTGGGTTCCCCACGGGGACTGATCCACCGGCGGCAGGTAGCGGGCCTCTGGGGCGGGGGTTTCCCCGCCCCCTGGGGGGACTTGGCAAGCCTAGTCATGAAGGGGGTTGAAATAACTTCTCTCCCCTTCTCTCCTCACTTGCCTCTTATTTTCTTCTGCCACGAGCAGAATCATGGGCAGACGTTTATAGCCCTGCACTGTCTCAAGAGCCTTTGTAGCCAATATAAATATGGGCTACTTTCTTAGTACTTCCTTCACTGAAGATAGGGTGAAGGGCTGGTTTTCTTCATAGGGGCCCTCCTTGTATTGTGGAGTCATGGGGTGATTTCTCACGAGAGCTGCCTCGCAGCACAGCGCCGTTTGCCTCGACACAAACGTGTCAATTTCACACCCGAAGCTCCGGGGCTGCATTTTGACTCGGGGCTTCGCCTGATTTCCTCTGCAGTTTCGTGATCCTGGTTTTTGAGGATCATGAAACTGTGGAGGAAATCGGGCGAAGCCCGGAGTCAAATGCAGCTCCGGAGCTTCGGGTGTGAAATTGACACGTTTGTGTCGAGGCAAACAGCACTGTGCTGCGAGGCAGCTCTCGTGAGAAATCACCCATGGGATTCAGCTGAGCCTCTTGGGCCATGTTTTGGGATGATGGGACAGGCCTTTTCCTTGACCCAGGATGACCTACTCTAGGCTAATAATTTTTCTACAAAAAGTGGAGAGGAGTTGCTCTGCAGTGGCCAATTGCCAACTATGGTATGTGTATGTCTTGCTATCTGTTCCCCTAGATTTGCATATATATAAAGGGGGGGATTCATTTGAGTTATAAATAGAATAATATACATGCAAGAGAGGGTGGATTAAGAGTCTGCTTTTGCCTGCTAGGATACTTTGGGTTGCTTGCCCTGCCCTTTTCCAGATGTGTCTTTATTTAGCTGTACTCCAGACTTCTGAGTTGAAGATGCCACCCAAGAAGACCCCCCCATCACAGCAGAGTTAGACAACCTCGCCTTCTCAAGAGACCAGAGTGAGCAAGATGGGAAGTTCAGGGCCTCACAAGCACCATAGAAGGAGAAGGCATCTAAGTGGGGTACAAAGCAGGCCACAAAGGGTCAAGGTGGAGCTAACTCAAGGGCCAATGCTACCCTCCAGGGCTTTCTTGAGCACTAGAATGCCTTATTGAAAAGGTGGATCACCTGTGCTCCCTCCAACAAGTGACAAGCACAGGGGCAGGGCAGACTGAGCATCTGCCATTGATGAGGTTTGGTCTGTCTGGGCCAAGGCCAAAATGAACATAAGAACATAAGAACATAAGAGATGCCAATGTTGGATCAGGCCAAAGGCCCATCCAGTCCAACACTCTGTATCACACAGTGGCCAGAAATACCAGTGCCATCAGGAGGTCCACCAGTGGGGCCAGGACATTAGAAGCCCTCCCACTGTTGACCCCCCCCCCAGCACCAAGATGACAGAGCATCCCTTGCCCCAGAGTCCCTATCTATACCTTGTGGCTAATAGCCACTGATGGACCTCTGCTCCATATGCTTATCTAATTCCCTTTTGAAGCCGTCCATGCTTGTAGCTGCCACCACTTCCTGTGGCAGTGAATTCCAAGTGTTAATCACTCTTTGGGTGAAGAAGTACTTCCTCTTATCCGTTCTAATCCGACCGCTCAGCAATTTCATGGAGTGCCCACGAGTTCTTGTATTGTGAGAAAGGGAGAAAAGTACCTCTTTCTCTACCTGCTCTTTCCCATGCATAATCATATAAACCTCAATCATGTCACCCCTCAGTCGTCGTTTCTCCAAGCTAAAGAGCCCTAAGCGCCTTAACCTTTCCTCACAGGGAAAGTGTTCCAACCCCTTTATCATTCGAGTTGCCCTTTTCTGCACTTTTTCCAAAGCTATAATATCGTTTTTAAGGTGTGGTGACCAGAATTGCACACAGTATTCGAAATGAGGTCGCACCATTGATTTATACAGGGGCATTATGATATTGGCTGATCTGTTTTCAATACCCTTCCTAATAATCCCCAGCATAGCATTGGCCTTCTTTATTGCAGTCACACACTGTCTCGACATTTTCAGTGAGTTATCTACTACAACTCCAAGATCTCTCTCTTGATCAATCTCTGCCAGTTCAGACCCCATCAACGTGTATTTATATTTAGGATTTTTGGCTCCAATGTGCATCACCTTGCACTTGGCCACATTGAACCCCATTTGCCATGTTGACGCCCACTTGCCCATCTTTGACAGATCCCTTTGGAGTGCCTCACAATCCTCTCTGGTTTTCACCACTCTGAACAACTTTGTATCATCCGCAAATTTAGCCACTTCACTGCTTACTCCCAACTCCAAATCATTAATGAACAAATTAAAAAGCAGTGGACCAAGTACTGATCCCTGTGGTACCCCACTGCTTACCCCCCTCCACTGAGAGAACTGCCCATTTATACTCACTCTGTTTTCTATTAATTAGCCAGTTTTTGATCCATAAAAGGACTTGTCCTTTTAATCCCATGATTTTTGAGTTTACTTAGGAGCCTTTGATGAGGAACTTTATCAAAAGCTTTAGTGAAGGATCTTGTGCACTGACAAAGGCAGGATAGGTCGTCCTTTAGTGAGTCAGGAAGTTCCGTAGCTCTCTTGGGCAGGAACTTACTAGGAAGGGCCACAAGAGACAAAAGAAGGCTCAGAGGGCATCTCACAGCAGGGAGGAGACAAGACAGTGGAGAAACTCCAGGTGAGTCCTCCTCAGATAATGATTCAGGGGACACCTCTGAGGATTATTGGTGAGGAGTAGTCCATGTGTTACGGTTACTGGCATTGGGCTCTCAGGTGCAGACTCAGTAGGCTGACAGGGGCCCTGGGGTCATCTGGGCTGACAGAGGGCCACTGACTTTCCCTATCACTTCCACCTTTGGAGATGACAAGGATCCTCCAGGCATCTATCTTTCACGCAAACACAGGAAACAGATCCTGTATGGGTTCTATGTTAATATTTTCTCCTTTTTAAAACTCAAAGTGAAGGAGAGGAGGAGCAGCCGGTCCTTGAAAAGTGATAGAAAAGGCAAAAGGAAGGATGAGGCTAACCGAACATTTAGCATCTGGATAGCCGGCTACACTGTGTTTATGGGAGTCATTCAGTCTGCCTACTCTGAACGGGAGTGGCATCTCACCAACCATTTGGGTCATGTATTGCGGCTCAGGCATTAGCTGATGAGGCCATGGCCATTGAATATGATGAGGTGTTTCAGAAATGGGTGTCTGGTGTTGGTAAATGAAATCGCACCTTCCTTGGGCTGGGCAGACACCTCTGTGGTATGCTAGGGTGTTTCAATATTGCAAGTCTTTTCTGATTGAGAATGGAGTCTTATTGCTATTGAGAACCCCGAGCTGAGGGAGATTGCACTTAATCAGTTTGTGATGCCAGCTCACCCCTACCTCTTTCCTGGGCCTTCACAGCTGTACCCAGGTGCCTTTCTGAGACTCCCTAAGTTCCAGATCCCCTGGCACTAAGGCTTTAAAAGGGGGTGCCTATTAAAACAAATAAGTCCAAAATAAGAGAGGTATCCCACTGACCAAGGGGGTCTCAGTTGAAGGAGGGGGTGGAGTCTTTACAGTTGACCCTGGGCATAAGGGAGGATCTCAAAACTTGGCTATCCTTCCTGTCCAAATTCAATGGGGTTTCCTTGTGGCAGGAACCATTAGATCTGGGTGGAGGCATTCAAGTCCAGTCTGATGCTACAGGGAGCATTGACGTTGGGGTTTACTTCAAGGGGCATTGGTGTACCTGGCCTTAAACATCCCAGTGGGTAGGTTTTGACGTGTTGTGTGACCTCACTTTCCAATCCTTGTGGAGGTTGTTATCTGGCAGGAGCACATCAGGAACAAAAAGGTGCAGTTCTGGTGTAACAACCAAGCAGTGCTGTGGGTCATCAACAAGTAGACATCACATTCAGAGCAGGTAATGTGCTTGGTACACAGATTTGTCCTGATTTGTTTGTCTGCTAACATAACATTGTCACCACAGCAGGTTGCCAGTGTCAATAACAGCATTGTGGATGCATTGTCTGAAATTAAGGAGAAGAGGTTCTGCAGCCTTGCATCTGAGGCAAATGACTACCCGGATCCATTCCCAGAAGAGCTCTGGGGACTTAGGAGCAATCCATAAGGCAGGGAGTATTCAACGCATTCACTCCTTCTACTCTTCACTCATATTTCTCTGCATCAGCAAGTTTTTGGGCCTTCTCTGCCAACACCAGGAGCCCCAATATGTGGTCAGTGCCTGAGGCCATGATTCTCCAGTACCTGGCCGCTATGTGGGAATAGAGTCTCACCCCCAGGACCGTGCTTGGGCACATGACAGTCATTTCTTTCTTCAGCAAGGCCCACCAGTTTCCTGACCCATGCACATCCTTTGCCACCCACTTACATTTGGCCACATTTGGGAGTGGGCTGCTAATGTTTTTTTATTCTAGTTTCAGCATTTCATTGGAAATTGGTATGGATCTGCGGGCACACTACTTTTCATTGAGCAGGAGTTTATGTGCTGTCTTCCAGCTGGGGATGACACCTAGGTTTGGAAAGGTCATTATGTCTTACCTGGATTGCCTTGAGAGGAATGCAACAGGACACTCCTGTACCTATGGTTCCTTGGCATGTTGAGCAGGATGGACTTCCTGATGCTCCAGTCATACAACTTGGTGAGAATGAACTTGGAACCAGCAGGCTTCAGCCTAGCACAACAGGCCAAAACTGTCCTATGGGCATTGCAGTCCAGGCTCCCTACCACCAAATTCTTCTGATTGGACTTGTTGGAGAGGCACTCCTGGCATGGAGTTAGCTGTCCCGATAAGGTGGATATGGCTGGGAGGAAGGTCATTAACAAGGTGGGCATGGTTGTTGAAGCCCAGTGGGGGGAGGTCACCAGATTTGTCACCCAGACATCTCATTCTAACAGGAGGTTATTTTTTGCCTGGATGGCATCCACCTTGTGGGGTGGGGGCAGGACATCTGGCGGCATGGTGTCTGGCATGGCCTACAGGTTTGTTTGCAGCTGCAGGAGGTTTGGCGGGAAATGGGCAGGTGTCATGCCTCTCTTGTGGCAGTATCAACATAGGGCTGGATACATTTGGGGAGAGGCAGCCTGTATGCCCCTTTCACCCCATATTTGGGGATCCACTTAAGATATTTTGGGGACATGCACAGCTCTGGGCCTGTGCCCATATGGAATCCTGTATCCTGCCATCCTACAGCATCCTCCCCAACAGGTGGATTGGTGGGGGGGTTACATCGGCGGCCAGACAGGTCTACTGATGCCTGGATTCATTTGCTCCCCACTGTGCCGAGGCTCTTACAGCTGTTGTAACCAATAAAGCGGTAGTCATTATCAATCCAGAAGGTTTTCTGTTGCTTTCTTGCATTCACTGGAGAGTGGGTGGTTGTCTCACCACCTCTTTGACCTTTAGCACTGAGTTCACAAGAAAAGCTTGATTTAAATGATCCAATATCACCTGGCTATCTTTACCTTATGATTTTTTTTTTAAAAAAAAATATGAATATTTTGTTGCTTCTGTGGTCTTGTGCTATTGTTTTTTGTAAACCACCTAGAACAGGATTCTGGAGAGATAGTCTGTACATTCTTTAAATACATTTTAAAACATATGGGAAGTCCCATGGCAAATAGACTATTCAGTAAAGCATGAGACAGGACAGGAAGAAACCACATACTCATCAGCCAACGGACAAGAGAAAACAAACAGCACTTGCCTTCGAGTAAAAATTGTTCTGTACCATCAGTGGGTATGGAACTGCGCTTACTTGACAGTTGGAAGCTACAGGACTGATATTCTGTTTTAAGGAAAATACTTTAAGAAAATGTTGGCTTTCCCTAGAATGTAAATTGATGCTGGCATGTTATGCTTTTGCTGTAGGGTTCACCTTCCATTTGGATAAAGTTTCTCACTTATTTTCAAGGACACTCAACTTCTTTTTTGTCTCACAAATGTGCATAGAATCCCATCAGATCTTGTCAACATGGCTGAAGTTCTCCTTGAAATCCATGCATACATTTTATATAAGTAGGTCTCTCCAAATTTGCTTTGGATTTCACCTTTGGCAAATTTCAGTGGCAACCCTGTTGGCAATTGTAAGACAGCCAATTAATATAATCTTTCACAGCATTTATTCATTTAAAATATTTATAAGTACACTTTTTTCAGAAAAACTGGGACACAAGGCAGATAACAATAAGAAAACCAATACATCACAAAAACGTCAAAAACAACCATTGAAATAGTGAACAATTACATTTTTTAAAAAGTTTGAGCAGTTGCCCTTCACAACCAAGCACTTATCAAATGAGCCGAAAGCCCTTCCCTTCAAAACTGGATGTGAATCTTCTTATGTCTCCTGGAAGACTTTCCCATAACACTGGAGCAGCTACTGAGAAAGCCAATGAAGGGGCAGTCATTTGTTGTATTCTTGAGAGAGTTGGAGCAACCAGAATGCACTACTGTCCTGAATGGAGCTGCCGTGGGGGCTCATAACTCCTTGAGGTATGTGGGCTCAGGTTCATGAAGGGCTTGAAAGTTAAGCACCAACACTTTGAATTGAACTTGGAAACCTATAGGCCGGTAATGTCACAATTGTAAAATAGGTGGAGTGATTCATGTACCCAGCCCAGCAACAACAGGCTGCTGCATTTATAGAATCAAGGAATTGGAAGGGACTTCCTGGGTCATCTAGTCCAACCCCCTGCACAAGGCACATAGGGCTACTACAAATATTTTGATGAATGTGTGTGTCAATCAGACATGAGCTCATCACTAAATTTGTTTAGTTGGGCCCTGAATGACTCAAAAGCATGCCAAACATGTTTACTTTTTAATTTTTGCTAAACTGTGCATGCAAAAAAACCACTGCTGGTCCTGACAGTTCACCAGTCATTAATTTTACTACTTAAAGAAAGACGGAACAGAATGATTTTCTTAAACACAGTATTTAATTTTGGTTGATTTATATGATTTGTGACTAACAGAACTGCCTGCCAAGCAGAGACAAAGGGGAAATAGAACTCCATTGGGCTATGAGAGAACCCACATACATAAAAGGGTGATTACAGTGTACTTGAGTGTTAGGAAGAAAGAGTTGAAGCAACCTGTCGAACAGCCACAAATGAGTCAGCAAATAGATAAATAGTCATTTGAAAAACAGGTTCCCTGTTTACAGTTGGTGAACTGGATGTAGGGATGGGCATGAATTGGAAAAATGTGGTTTGGTTTCTGATTCATTCATGGCGCACCTGGTTTACAAACCACAAACCGTCACAAACTTTTAGGGGCCAAATGAACTGGTTTGTTTTGTGAGGTTTGTGATATGGTAGAACAGCCCCCATGGCATGCTAAAGGCAACAGACTTGTAGGGGATATCCAGCTGACTCTCCTCTACCTGCCCTCCTAGTTTGGTGAGGATTGGATTTACAGGGCCTGAGTTACATTCCCCCCCAAAAGGTGCCCCCCCAATGCTTTCTGGGGAAATGACAGGCGCAGGTTCAGTAGGTCCAAGAATGTATAGAACGGATCTTGTGCATGCTAGAGACATTAAAGTCACAGAGGACCAACCCTGGATGCTCCTCTACATGTTTTCCAAGTCCCATCCCCCCGTTGTTTTGAAGTTTGGTAAACATTTTGATGGAGTGGAGACTGTCTATTCATGTATCTGTTCATGAACTGCTACAAACCGCCAGGAACAGCTTGAAAGTGCATGGAAAGTTCATGAACCAGCCAAAATTCATCATGAACTTTAATTCGTGAGCCGATTTGTGTCCATCCCTATGGATGTGAGCCAAACTAATGGAGGTTCCCTATGCAACCATGGCAGAATGTTGATGTTCTTGCATGTATTATGTGCAGCAATCACCATGAATAGGATTAATCAGCACATCTGTTCTCTGTGGTTGTAATGGAGTACAAATACCCATAAAATAACATGAAAATGTCTGTAAAGCTGCCAAAATGGCACAAATTGGAAAGAATTGGGAAAAAGCTGCTTTTGAGCTGTGACACTTGGTTTTGGTGTTGCCACAATCTCATCGGATCTTCCTTGGCAATAGTGCCAGTACGTACTTCTGCCTCAGCACAATGGTTTATAGTATCGGAATGCTGATTGTAACAGGTAATTTATTTTATTTATTTGTTTTGTTGTTTAGAAATGTCCAGGCCATCTTCTGAATATTAAGGCAGAAACAGTGAGGATCTGATTATCACATATAGGTAAAAAGAAAAATACACAATAATAATCATGGTTAACTAACATCAAGAATTTTTTTTAAAAAAATCTCCAGACATTGCAATGACTTTCAGCCAAAAGCGAATATGAAGAAAATATTTTAGAACCCCTCCAGATGCCAGAGCATCATGGGAGAGCTAGCTGTCCTCACATCTTGTATCTGACTCCACCCACCCCCCCCCTTTGACTTCATCCATAAGAAGAGAGATAACTTTAGGTACACCTTGATCCTTTAAGGCACTAGGGCTTATTATAGAAAATGCAAGGAAAATCAATGCACACAACAGTGTGAGTTTAGGCAGTGGTATTTGCCTCAATGCACAGGGGTCTAAGATTTGCAGTAGCTGCCTGTGAATGCTATGTGTGGGAGAACTGTAGACATTGGTAGCCACTGGTTGCTGCAATGCAGGCATAAGCCAACCAACACTCAGAGGGGAGGAGCAGGTGCAGATTGATCCAAGTGTACATTGTGATTCAGACAAGCATGTAGCCCAGCTGATGTTATTCCCATAAGCAAATGAGGATGCACTTTCCCATTTGACTTGCCATACAAAGAGCTCCTTTAGGTATGCTCAAGGGCTTCAGCAGTGGGTGATTTTGAAAGCATCATGCTCTGTCTCAAACTGCTTTTGAAACTTTGCTTACATTCAGAAGCAATGTGTCATTTGGCATGGGGGCTACAGTTTGAGAAACACAGCTCTAGTTGCAAAGAACAAGTCACATTGGTTATTAGATCCTTTATTTTTTCCCATGTAACTATATCTATACTGAGGGTTGGAGATTAGTAAGACCTTTTTCTAGTGCAAAGATTCAAGCAAATGTAGTAGCAGCATGTATGTAAAGTATCTGGAGGAGCAGCCATTAAGTATTGAAATGTTCAGTCCTTACTAGGGGAAAGTGCTTGGTATATAATGAGCCGAATAAATACCCCCCAAAAATCTTATTGGTACTTTTTGGGTATTTATTCAGGTGAATACAGACCAGAGATCTGTATTCGGCTACCAAAGTAGCCCTGCCTGAATAACAGTCAATATTATTCAGCTTTTATTTGGGTGTCATGAGTGAAGGGAAGGGGTTTAACGTTTAAACCTCTCCCCTCCCTCCCAGAGTTGGGTCGCAGCTGTGATGCAACTCCAGAGAGAAGGGGAGGGGTTTAAACTTTAAACCGAAGGCAACCACTGGAATGTGGAGTGCCTCAAAGGGCGGTGTTGTCTTTGATGTTATGCAATATTTACATGCGCCCCCTTGCCCAGATTGCATGGAGACATGGGCTGTGATGTCACCAGTATGCAGATGACACCCAGCTCTATCTGTTGTTGGGCAGCCGGTCTAGCTCCAAACTGGAAGATCTGGGCTGGGTGTTACAAGATGTGGCTGTATGGCTTAGGCTGAGCTGACTGAAATTGAATCTGATGAAGCCTGAGGTCCTGTGCCTGAGTTGGGATGGACCGAGGGTAGGGATCCCACTCCTGACCTTCGATGGGGCTCAGTTGGTGCCAGCGCCGGAGGTTAGGAGCTTGGGAGTGCTCTTGGATGCCTCCTTAACTATGGAGGCCCAGGTAGCAGCCACTGCCAAGTCTGCCTTTTACCATCTTCAACTGATCAGGCACGGTTCCCTTCCTTGAATGCAATGACTTGGCAACAGTGATCCATGCTATGGTGACCTAGAGATTGGACTACTGTAATGCTCTCTAGATGGGGCTGCCCTTGTCGCAAATTTGTAAGCTACAGCTAGTGCAAATGCTGCAGCCAGGCTTATAATGGGCCTCCCAATGTGGGAGCACATGCAGCCTGTGCTGAAGGAATTGCCCTGGCTACCGATAGCATACCGAATTCACTTCAAGGTGCTGGTTCTTACCTTTAAAGCCCTTCATGGTCAGGGACCTATATACCTGAGGGACTGCCTTTCCCCACATGTTCCCCAGAGAGCACTGCGATCAGGGTCCCAAAACTGACTGACCCTCCCTGGACCCAAGGATGCCAGGCTGACAATAACCAGGGCCAGGGCTTTCTTGGTGGTGGCTCCTCTCTGGTGGAATGAGCTCCCAGAAGAGATCAGGGCCCTGTGGGACCTTATGCAGTTCTGCAGGGCCTGTAAGGCGGAGCTCTTCCACCAGGCCTTCAATTACGAGGAGCTGCCTCGCTAGAGAACCCTGTCCCCTGAAGCCTTCAGAACAGCCTGTGCCAGTTGCACAAGGTTAGATCTATGGGCTGACTGCTAGGACGGTATACTGAAGGTTAAAATCTTCTAAAATTTCTTTATTTATTAGAATCAGTGTTAGCACCCTTTAATGTTAGAATGTTTTAGATGGTTTTAGAAGGGAGGGAGGGAGGGAAAGCAAATAGATGGGGAGACGAGACAGAAAAGAAAGAAAGAAAGAAAGAAAGAAAGAAAAAGAAAGGAAGAAAGAAAGAAAGAAAGAAAGAAAGAAAGAAAGAAAGAAAGAAAGAAAGAAAGAAGGGGGAGGGGAGAGATGGAAAGGGAGGGAGGGGAGAGATTAAAAGAAAGCAAATAGACGGGGACAGAGAGGTGAAAGACAGAAGGGAAGGAAGGAAAAAAAGGACCTCTCCACATGGCTGCCCAAGGCAAGCCTCGCGGAGAGTGGGAAAGAACAACAACACGAGGCTGCAGGAAAGGCGCCCGGCCACCCAGCCACCCCAAGGCCGGAGATCCTCCATGGATGCCGGCTCCCCTCCACCCAATCCCCCTGCATGGCTGCCCATGCCCCAAGGCAAGTCCCAGACTGGCAGCAACCACCCTGGGCACTCTCTGCCCCCCCTGAAAACATCCCCCCATCCTCACTGCCCCAGGCCAGCCAGCTTCTTACCTTTCTCTGTGTGGGAAAGCAGCGAAGCCACTCCACATGCAGCCTCCAGCTCCTCCAGGCCAAACTGAGGGCTGCTGGGAGCTGGGAGTGGGGCTTAACTTCCAAGAAGCAAGCCCCCGCCCTAACTTCCCTCCCAGTCCCAACCCACCCATAGTCTCTGACAGCAGAGGGGGAAAACCCTCCGCTTTCAAAATGGGGTGTGGGTGTGGGGAGGGTGGCAAGGCTCTGGCTGGCACTGGTTGCCCCCAGGGGAGGCCCAGTCCTCTGTGGAAAATTTCAGGGAGGGCACCAGCCCCCAAGCCTCCCATAGTCTATGCCAATGTCAAGAAGTAAAGGGAAGGTTTTAAAAGGGACTATTACCTTCCCTTCACTCCATGACGTGTGCCGCCCCGTGGTGTGACTTGGGGAGGAAGGTAAGGTATGGAGCTGAATATATTTGGCAATACCAATTATTTCCCAAATTCCAATGTCATACTGATATTGAGATTCAGAAATATTTAATATACCAATATTTTTTGGGTTTGGTATACCCAAAACCAAAAATACCATTTTTTTTGTGTGTGCACACCTCTAATCCTTTCTGTAGAAGAAGCTCTATTGCAAACAGTGGAAATTAATTTATAGAGTTGTGCTGCATTTATGCTAGCAAGATAAACTTAGGAACAGGACACAGAAAGGAGGACACAATCTACTCAGGGCATTTTGAGTCTTTATTTTGCATATCATTTACTGGCTGATCTTAACAAATGCTGCCTGGACATCAAAAGCAGCCTCCATCTCCATTCCAACCTCTTCTAACTGGCATCATTCTGTGGGGAAAATTTTTTGGTAATCTAATTTTACAGCACTATTGGAGGAGTGCTATTGTCAAAAAGGATGGCTTTTGGTAGGTAATTATTGATAAGAAAATATTAAATATGCTCTTTAATTTTAATTTATAGCCTTCTTTAGCTCTTTTATGTGACTAGCGGCCCCTTGAAAAATTGGCTTATGGGCCTGCTTTCTAAGCCTCACGCTCTGAACAAATTAGAACAGTGTTGAAAACCTTACCACACTAGTAATTGAAAACACTTTCGGCACCTTAAAAATGAGATTTTGATGCATAGAGAAATCTAGTGACACATTACAGCACTGCCCTTCTGAGAGTGGGCAAGCTCTCCCCGCCTTACTGCCGATTGCATAACATAGTCATTAAATGTAGATTATCTTTCAAAGGAGAAGCAAAGATTAATGAGTCAAACCAAAATGATGAATTAAATGAGCCCAATCGGACACACTTTGAAAATTAGCCTGCACAGGGGGTTAGGGAAACAAGAAGTTGCAGAGCTAGATTATCCAAACACACTCTGGCCAAATGCAGCAATGCAAAGAGGCATACAATATTATATTAAAGTGTTTCTATTATATTTCCATAGAGCAATTTACTGTCCAACACATATTACAATAAACTGGACTTATACTTTACAAAGTTCCTCAATTTCTTTCCAAATGTATATCATAATATGTAGTGAAAACTGTAAAGTAGGGGATTAATGGGGGTACACTGGAAAAGGAAAAGGAAAGGAATGTAACAGGGATGGGCTAAATAGAATTAAAATTGTTCTGCAGGTATTATCCATGAACATGTTACTTCAAAAAAACAAGTCCAATTGAATGCAGTAGGGCTTGATCCCAAGTAAGTATACAAGATTGCAGTGAGAAAACTGTTAACAAAGTAAGCAAGTTCCTGTAGTGAGACAGGAAATGTGCAATCTGGAAGAAAGTGTCCCAACAACCAAAAATGAGGGTTACATAGCCTGAAAATAATGTTGTATACCTTGGATTTTTGCTTCATGTATACAATGTGTCTTGGCCCATTAGAATAAGATCCCAAGTTTTTTTGTGTGCCATGTACATAACAGTGAAGGAAATGTAAACAGTGAAAGAAATGTAAAGAATCAGAGTAAGTTTTTTTATGAAGCAGATGTGTGTAATCTGTTGAAAAAATATGTAGGAAGGCTAATTTTATTTATTTATTTATTTATTCATTCATTCATTTACTAGGAATGAGGCCTGTTGTGGAAATAAACATAATGAGCTCTAGAAAGAGGCTCTGGGCAAGTGCCCCAGGCTTGGGCACTCAGCGTCAATTTGCTGTGGTGACCTCAGCAGGGTATAATGACCCAGAGTCCACCATTTTCTTCAGGGGAACTGATCTCTGCCATCTGAAAAGCAGTTGAAATTCTGAGTGATCTCCAGCCCTTACCTGGAGATTGGCAACAATGGTTACCAAGAGGAAATGGTTGGTTTGCAAGGTGGAGTCTACGGCATTGTACCTGTCTGAGGTCCCACCCCTCCTCAAACCCCACCCTATCCAGGCTCCACCTCAGCCAACCATCAACTTACCATTACCTGCCCCTCTGACTTCAGGTTTCCATCTCCTCCCCCCTCCCTGCAGCCTCTCCCTAGGAAGAGTATAGTCTTTCTCTGCAGTGCGGACCAAAGCAGCTCACATCATTCTCCTCGCCTCCTTTTGATCTGCAGAACAACTCTGTGAGGTAGGTTAGGCTGAAAGTCTGTGACTGGTCCAAAACCACCCACTCAGCTTCCACAGAAGGAACCTAGGTCTCCCCCTGGAGAAAATAACTGTTTTGGAGGGTGGACTCTATGGCATTCTATTCAGCTGAGGCCTCTCCCCTCCCCAAAATCTGGCTTTTATAGACTTCACCACAAAAACTCCAGGAATTTTCCAACATGGAGCTGGCAACCCTAGTCAGGACTGGCCCCAATAAATTCCCGACAAAGACCAAAGTAAGCCTGACAGAACCAAGCTTGGCTGCCTAGCAACAGCCACTGAGGGAAAAGTGAGCCACACAGCTGTGTTGTCAGTTTATTCAGGGAATGGCAAAGCTGGCAGTGGGTGGGGGAGAGGAGCAGACCCAGCAACCAGCCAACATCACGCGAGTACTCTTGAGTGGCGGTTGATGGGCCAATGGCTGATGGAGTGCACAGCACAGCCAGTGGGAGAGCGGGAAAGTGCCAATAGGACTTTTATATATCTCAGATTACTTCTTACTGTTTTTCCAACCAGAGTCATAAACAGTAAGAAAGGCTAGTTTATAGGTTTGCCAAATCCAGTTTGCTGAAATACCTTATTCTAGAAACTAGATGGATGGTTAATACATCTTAATTCAGGGTACATGTTATGTGTCAGAATACAGTGCTTCCCTCCCTATGTAAAAGCAATTAAATACAATTTAATCCATTCATGCTCAAGTGAAAACTTAGATTTAGGGCAGTTCTGCTTGTTCAAAATCTTGTGTGATGCATAGCACTTTCTTCCCTATCTCTCATTATATTATAAAGCCGATTTGGGGTGGCTTCTGTCCTATGGGGTGGTGAGATTCCATTCATGCCAAAATCAGTTGGCCGCTTCAACTGTCGCTCACAGACGAGTCCCGACTCACTGGCTAGCCTGCGTTGCTCCGTTGGCTCAGTTCCGCCCACAAAGCCGCAGCCCAGCCTCTCACACAGCCTTTCACCCGGAGACCTGCCCATCACACCGTCTTGCCATCCATTGCTGGCTGCATTGCCAAGGTCTGACCATCCATTGGTGCCTGCGTTGCCCTGTGTGGTTGAAGTCCCGGAAAATCCAACCCACCCACAGAAGCCCCCACCAGCATCTCGCCCTCACTCTATGAGGAGACACTGGACTGGAGGGACCGGTGGCCGCTAGTGGCCACACATGCATGTCTCGGGAGGCGGCAGCACAGGCCCGCCTTGCCTCGCCACAGCCTGCTGCCTCCCTCTGGTGACGGGCCGTGATGGCCTGGCCTGCATCCCCGCTGCCTTCCTCGCCACACTCCGCCCACACCCTCCTCGCCCCTACCTCCCACACCTGCCCATTCGTGCGAGGACACTGACGGGAGGGGAGGGAGGGACCCCGGTGGCTAGCTGTGCCACCGTGGCCCGGAGGACAATGGCGCATGGCCATCGCAGATGCGAATGAGGGTGCCAGCCCAGTTGAATGGTCATGGAGAGGCTGCAGAGTCACCACTCCGGCCACTCGGGGGCTGACCACGGTGCCCATGTCCCACAGGCTGCTGGGCGCTGCCGGACACTCACCCCTTGACACCGCCATCTCCTCTGTGTCCTCAAAGACTGCTTGGGCAGGGAGCCACTGCTGGTCCATCCCCTCGACACCCCACGCTCGGCGTCTGAGGAGCGCCTACAAAGTGGTGAGCCTGGGGGGAGCTGTGAGGTGGTGGCTACAAGGTGGGCCCCCTTTCTAGCACTCGTTTCATACTTGCTGCAACGATCCTTGCTCCTAGTCTATCATAGAGACCAGACACTGGTTGCACACAGTCCTGTACAACTGGAAATGCAAGTAGGAATGCAAAAAGTTTGACTTAGTATAAGTGGCTACCATAGTCTTTTTCTTGCATTTCTGCTTGCGCTCGAAATTTTATGTGGTATCCAACCCAGTGATGTGTACATATACCCAACTTTCATACTCCTTCTATCTCAAAAAGGTTGCAGTTAGAATGTGTACACATAGGCCACTATTTCTGGAACTGGATTGTGGGCACTGGTATCCTACAGCAATCGCCTTCCTGGAAACATGAACTAGGAGGTTTGTTTGTTTGTTTAATACCAATGTTGTATCTATGTTGCATTAGATTTGCATAAGTGTTTTATAAAATAATACATGGGGTTGTGAAAATGGAAATAGAATTTTTTCTCGCCTTCCCATAATGCTAAAATTCAATAGTACCCAATGAATTTAATGGATAGTCAATCCAAGACAGACAAAATAAAGTACTTATTTACTCTTAGAACAATGAGTGGAATCCATCTTGTGGAATTTACAAGGATGTAGTGGTGCCACTGACAGATTGATTTCAAATGGGATTAGACAAATTCAGAAAGGATAGACCTCAATGGATATTAGCCTCAATGGCAAAATGGAATCTCAATGTCCAGAGGCAATAAACCTCTTAACACTGGTGTGATGGGGCAGAAACAGAAGGAAACTTTGCATTTGAGGCCTACCTGTGGGCCTTCTTGTGGTGTGCAACAGGATGCTGGATTACATGCACCATTCGTCTATTTCTTATGCACAGCCTCCTATATAAAGTTCTATCCTGTGTCTAAGTGATGAGCATATAATGATTCCCTATTGAGTAAGGATTCTCTAAAGCTGCTGTCACATACACTAAATATCCACTTTCAATCCACTTCCCAACTGGATTTTGCCAGTTCACACAGTAAAAATCCACTTGGAAAGTGCACTGATATTGGATTGAAAGTGGATTCTTTAGTGTGTGTGACCGCAACTTAAATTGAACAAGGTCAGCATCTTGGTTCATGAAGTACAGACAACGTAGTGTTACAATCCACAAATAGTGACCAGTATGTACACAGTTAACATTGGCTTTTCAAGAGGTACAAGGTATGCAATGATTGATTTGCTAGCTCTTGCCTTTCTTGCACAGCCATTCAGTGGTGAAAATTTAGAAATTTAGAATGTACCTCCTTTCCCCCACAGACCTCAGTTAACTATGTGTTTGGTTGCTGCTGGAAAATAGAAGTAAGAACCTACTAAGGGTCTCCTCCTGGAATTTATAGTGACCTTTTGCTTTTTAGAGAGTTTGTAGCTATAATTGGGAAAACTACTGTTATCCACTCTTAAATTTGTTAGAGAACTTGACTTGCTTGAGAACATGTAGCTATAATTGGGTAAAATATTATTACCTAGATGCCGAAGAAAAAATGTTCCTCCATTAATAACAGTTGAACTGGTAAATTCACATTTTATGGGGGAGGAAGGATGAGGAAGGACGAGGAAGGGAGGAAGGGAGGAAGAGAGAGAAAGAGAAAGGTGGAAAGAAAGAAGTGGGGAGAGAGAAACAGAAACAGAAACAAAGGAAGCAAATGGTGGGGGGGAGGGATGAAAGAAGACAAAGGAAGGAATTGAGAAAGAGAGAGAAAGAAAGGTAAAAAGAAAGAGGTGGAAAGAAAGCAAATAAATGGGGGAGGGAGGGGAAAAGAGAGAAAGAGAGAGAGAGGTAGAAAGAAAGCAAATAAATGGGGAGGATGGGAGGGAGGGAGGGAGGAGGAAAGGAAGGGAGCTGGCTTGGCTTGGAGAAGGGATTTAAAGAGACTAATGTCTTCTCTGAGCCAAGCCAGCTGACCAGTGTGGTGATGAGCTGGGGCTTGGAGAACACATTTAACTTTAGATGGGGAGGGAGGGGGGAGAGAGCGAGCGAGCAAGCAAGCAGAGGTGGGGGAGGAAGAGAGAGGTGGAAAGAAAGCAACTTTAAATGTGTCCTCCAAGCTGGCTTGGCTTGATGAAGGGATTTAAAGACACAAATGTCTTCTCCAAGCTTGTCTGCTCCCCCCCACACTTCAAGCCTACCCTGGTGGAATGAACTCCCAGAAGAGATCAGGACCCTGTGGGACCTTTTACATTTCCACAGAACCTGCAAAACGGAGCTCTTCCAACAGGCATTTGACTAAGGAGCCACATCATACACTGAGGAGTATCCCTGTTCCCTGGCTTTACCATCTTTACCTTCACCTCCAGCCTGTGCCCTGGCCTACCATCGTTGTCTCTAGCCTGTAAAGTAAAGGTAAAGGTTCCCTTGCTCGAAAGCCAGTCGAATCCGACTCTAGGGTTGCGGTGCTCATCTATGTTTCAAAGCCGAAGAGCCAGCGCTGTCTGAAGACGTTTCCGTGGTCATGTGGTCGGCATGACTAAACATCAAGGCGCATGGAATGCTGTTACCTTCCCACTGGAGTGGTACCTATTTATCTACTTGCAATTTCTTGCTTTCGAACTGCAAGGTTGGCAGGACTCTAGCCTGTACCCACTGCATAATAAGTGAGTGAACTGAGGTGGTATGAAAATTATGGTAATCATATGGTAACCTAAGCTATATTAGAAATAATGTTTGCTCTTGTTTTGTCTGATAATGTTGTCCATCATTTATATTATACTAATAGCAAAGCATGTTGTAAAAGGAATACAACGAGCACTAGCAAGATGTTGGTCTGGTCCTACTCCTCAGAGACTGTTTTAAAGATGCCGCAAGCCTTGTCTCTGGGTTTCGTCGTGCCTGAATCCTGCGCATCACCACCGAAAGGGCAGCAAAGTTACCTCCACCATGTGAAGGGGGCACTCAGTCTCTTTTACCCACCTGCCTCCCTCCCTCGAGAGTGGCAGCCCTCTCTCCATGGAGCCCTGGCTGGAGGGGGAGAAAGAGAGTGCATGCTCAGCAGTGTCTCTGCAAGAAGCGATGGGAGGGAGGAGCAGGTGTGGGGAGAAGCCTTTGTGACTGGCTTGCTCTTTCTCTACAAACGGAGGTGGCTGCTGAGTGACAGGCCCCAAGGTGCTCGGTTGCCTCAGTGAGGTGAGAGGGGGAGCTCCTCCAGCCACCGTGACTGTCTGCCTGACAGCCCCTTGGGAGCTCCTGCCTGGGCTTCCTCTGCCTCTTGCCTGCACTTCATGCTCTGCCGGCAGTGCCACGTGCAGCTCCCATGGCACTTTAGGAACCAGCTCCTTCCTGCTCCTCCTCCCGGTGTCCGACTTTCCAGGAGCCACAGCTCCTTTCCTCTCTGCCAGACCCTCCCTGCTGCTGCTGAAGGAAGGTGGGGGGAGCCTTTGAAAGGTGCCAGCCAGCTTTCTCTGCGGGGATGCCTGCTGAGCTCTCTCCCTGAGGAAGTGCCGGCCTTGAGGCTGAGAAAGAGGAACTGCAAGGGGCAGCAAAGGTGAGTGCTTCCCATGCTTGCCGCCACCCCCTAGGTCTGCCTCCTTCTCCCCTGCAGTTTTTCTGGCCAGTCGTCAGGGTCGCTTTATGAAGGCCCCCATCCCTCAGCACCCCTCCTGGCAGCCTCTCCTCTGTTTCCCTTTTGGGCCATGGAGGGGTTGCTGCTCCCTCCAGGGGGGGGAAAACTGAAGGAATGCCTGAGGAGGAAGCGCGGAGGAGAAAAGGGAATCCCAGTTGCTTATAATCAGCAGGGAGCTCTCCTGTACCACACCGGGCTGCTTCCTAAGGCTCCACCTGGCAGAGAGTCCATCCCCTTCGCTGGCCCCCTCCAGACTGAGGCCGAGATGCTGGCTGCCAGCTCTGTGAGTAGGACTGAGGCAACACAGCAAAGCAATGCAGCCAGGGGATTGGCAGACCTTTCAAGTGGCAGCTGAGGGAGCCAAATGCTGTGGGAGCATGTGGAACGTTCCCCCCAAAACAGAATTATTATAAGGAGAGATGTTTATATACTTATATAGGTTTTAATTTATTTTTATGAAATGTTGTGTAAGCCACCCTGAGCCTGCCTTTGGGGGGAGGGCGGGGTATACATTAAATAAATAAATAAATAAATAAATAAATATATAAATACTGGCTGGGGAAGGGAAGACTGATTCAGGAAGCATGCCTCCCCTTCACTTCCCCAGATGCCCTGCCAGGTACCACACAATATGTGTGAAAGAGCTGCATGTGGCTCCCGAGCCGCAGTTTGGCCACCTGTGCCGTATGTTGTCATCACATTGAGGATGCCCCAACCCCTCCAGGTTCTGTGTGACATCATCACATCGGGGACATCCCCACCCCCTCCAGTAATGCCCCCCAAAGTCCTCCACTGGGGACAAAATCAGACATGGCAACCCTATCTACAGAGAGGGTAGATTTCAGAAGATGATGCTGGGAGACTGCTGTTCAGCTCCTTAGCCTTAGGCCTGTGGGATCCTGCAAGGCTCCGTCATGTCCCCTATGTGCTTCAGAGGAAGAGTTGGGTTTTTTTATACCCTACTTTTCTCTACCTCAGGGAGTCGCAAAGTGGATTAAAATTGCCTTTCCTTTCCTCTCCTGTTATGTATTGAGCCTAAGCCTTTCCTTTTGCTGCACCTAAAGTGGGCAGAGCTTGCTTCTTTAGAACAATAGCTCACCTGGATCCAGGAACCAACCTATAGATAAACAGTGTAATGTAAAAAGCCTATCACTGGGAGTGTGTGTGTGTTGGGTGTGGTGTTTTGCACGCATACAAGCAGGGCTCCAGCCCTGCTAGTTTCATCTTGTGTTCTGCTGAAATCACTGAATAAACTAGAGCTGATCACTGCAATACATCTGGAACCCAGTATTTAATACTATGCCCCCCAAAGTCCCCCACCAGGGACAAAATCATACCTGGCAACCCTATCTACAGAGAGGGTAGGTTTCAGAAGGTGATCAGAAGGTGATGAGTCCTGAGTTAGATTGAGGTAACAAGAGAGGAGGTCCTAAAACTGATAGACAACTTAAAAACTGATAAATCACCAGGCCCAGATGGCATACATCCGAGAGTTCTGAAAGAACTCAAATGTGAACTTGTGGATCTCCTTACAAAAATATGTAATCTTTCATTAAAATCAGCCTCCATTCCTGTGGACTGTAAGGTAGCAAATGTCACTCCCATCTTTAAAAAGGGTTCCAGAGGAGATCCGAGAAATTATGGGCCAGTCAGTCTGACGTCGATACCGGGTAAATTGGTAGAAACCATTATTAAGGAATGAATTAGTAGGCACATAGATGAACAAAACCTACTGAGGCAGACTCAGCATGGGTTCTGTAAGGGAAGATTTTGTCTCACTAACCTGTTAATGTTCTTTGAGGGGGTGAAAAAACATGTGGACGAGGGGGATCCAATAGATATTATTTACCTTGACTTCCAGAAAGCTTTTGATAAAGTTCCTCATCAAAGGCTCCTAAGTAAACTCAAAAATCATGGGATAAAAGGACAAGTTTTGTTATGGATGAAAAACTGGCTAATTAATAGAAAACAGAGAGTGAGTATAAATGGGCTATTTTCTCAGTGGAGGGGGGTAAGCAGTGGGGTACCGCAGGGATCAGTACTTGATCCACTGCTTTTTAACTTGTTCATTAATGATTTGGAGTTGGGAGTAAGCAGCTGAAGTGGCTAAATTTGCGGATGATATGAAGTTGTTCAGGGTGGTGAAAACCAGTGAGGATTGTGAGGCACTCCAAAGGGATCTGTCAAAGATGGGCAAGTGGGCGTCAACATGGCAAATGGGGTTCAATGTGGCCAAGTGCAAGGTGATGCACATTGGAGCCAAAAATCCTAAATATAAATACACATTGATGGGGTCTGAACTGGCAGAGACAGATCAAGAGAGAGATCTTGGAGTTGTAGTAGATAACTCACTGAAAATGTCGAGACAGTGTGTGACTGCAATAAAGAAGGCAAATGCTATGCTGGGGATTATTAGGAAGGGTATTGAAAACAGATCAGCCAATATCATAATGCCCCTATATAAATCAATGGTATTAAACCCCCCCCCTCCCCTCCTGGAGTCAGGCCACATCTGTATGATGAAACTCTGCAAGAGAAGGAAAGGGGTTTAAAGTTTAAATGCCTCCCCTTTAGGACGGATAAGAGGAAGTACTTCTTCACCCAAAGAGTGATTAACACTTGGAATTCACTGCCACAGGAAGTGGTGGCAGCTACAAGCATGGACGGCTTCAAAAGGGAATTAGATAAGCATATGGAGCAGAGGTCCATCAGTGGCTATTAGCCACAAGGTATAGATAGGGACTCTGGGGCAAGTGATGCTCTGTCATCTTGGTGCTTGGGGGGGTCATCAGTGGGAGGGCTTCTAATGTCCTGGCCCCAATGGTGGACCTCCTGATGGCACTGATATTTCTGGCCACTGTGTGATACAGAGTGTTGGACTGGATGGGCCTTTGGCCTGATCCAACATTGGCATCTCTTATGTTCTTATGTTCTTATGATGCTGGGAGACTACTGTTAAGCTCTTTAGCCTTTGGCCAGTGGGATCCCGCAAGGCTCCATCATGTCCCCTACATGCTTCAGAAGAAGAAAAGTTGGGTTTTATACCCCTCTTTTCTCTACCTCAGGGAGTCGCAAAGTGGATTAAAATGGCCTTTTCTTTCCTCTCCCCACACCAGGTAACTTGTGAGGTAGGTGGAGCTGGGAGAATTCTGAAAGAACTGTGACTGACCCAAAGGTCACCCCAGCAGGCTTCATGTGGAGTCAAACTGTGTTCTCCAGATTAGAGTCAGCCACTGTTAACCCCTACACCACACTGGCTCTTCAAACATCTATATGAAACCTCATCTCTCAAGGACGCATTTGCTCCCCCCCCCCCAATTTAAACGACCAGGAGAGGTAAGGGTCTGTGGCAAAAAAAAAAAGCAAAATGCTGTGGCAAATAAAATGCATGTCTGTGATCAGGCAGGCAAAAAGGGAATATGAGGAGCATAGAGCAAAAAACATAAAGACCAACAATAAAACTTTCTTCAAATACATTAGAAGCAGGAAACCAGCCAGGGAGGCAGTGGAGCCCTTGGATGACCAAGGGGTAAAAGGAGTACTGAAGGATGATAGGGAAATGGCTGAGAAGCTGAATGCATTTTTTGCCTCTGTCTTCACTGTGGAAGATCAGAAGTGCTTGCCCAGATGGGGAAGGGAAAGAAAGGCATTCTAAAAATACCTGGGTTCCCTGCCTGATTTTCTCTAGATCCCCCGCAGCCATGGGGCACCTGGAGAAGATCAACCAGGGAACCCAGGCATGTTTGCCTGCCTACCCTTCCCTTCTCCAGCCAGCCCACCACAGTGGGTTGGCTGGGGAGGGGAAGGAGAGGCAGGAAGACATGCCCCCCCTTCCCCATGAGCATTCTAAACATGCCTGGGAACCCAAGCATGTCTGCCTGCCTGCTCTTCTCCAGCCAGCCTCCCCACACTATTCTCCTCCCCACACTATTTCCTCTTTCTGTCTTTCTGGTAACCCCCATATTCTTACTTTTCCCTGTTTCCTTCTCTCCTTTCCACCTATCTACCAATCTACCTTCATTTGCCCCCCCCATCTTCAGCTGTATTTATTATTTATTCACTAAGCGTATGCCCCACCTTCCTCCATGATGGGGACCCAAAGCAGCTTATATCGGTCTCTTTTCTTCCACTTTATCTTCACAACATCCCTGTGAGGTGGTTTAGGCTGAGAACATAGAACTGGTTCAAGATCATCCAGTGAGCTTCCATGGTAGAATAGGGGTTTGAACTTGGGTCTGTACCCTCTCCCCCTGCATTTTACTGACAGAAACCAAGGTTTGAAGGCTGGTAATAATATTGTGGTTGCCTAGCAACAATAGCTGCTGAAAAGGCATACATTTCATAGGCTTACAGATGCTGCTTCTATTCTTTCTGAGCCTTTCACTTCCTGTGCATTTTTTTTAGATTTCAGTTTTTTATGCAAGTGTAGGACTTTTTCAGGTTTGTAGAGATATCCATTTTGTACATTAATGGCCCCAGTCTCCAGATTTAAGTATCCACAGATTTGGCCATGTTGAGAATTAGATATATTGATTTGAAAACAGGATCAGGTAATTCAGAACTCCAAAATCAGTGAAAAAATGTGAATGAGGAGGATTTTGGAAGAATTTCTGCTTTAAGCAAATATTCATAGGTGGTATAAAGAGATGGGTATTTTGTTCTAAACTTCTAGCATTCTTGTGACATTCCTTTTAGTGATAGAATATTGGCTCAGGGGAACGACTACAACAACTATTTATTTGATGTGAATATCTCCCTTTGGTGAGTCCATTGGTATAGATTTCCTATACATCATCCATCAAAGACACAATATCTTTTTTCAGCTGCTGCTAACACCCAGCTTCTGTCCTGAAATGTAAAGATGTACAGAGTGATTGAAAGATTAATAGTTGCAAACAAGATCTTTTATGCTTCAGGAATGGAGGTTCAAGAGACAAAGATGTAAAAGATGAATTGATTATGGAATGAAAGAATGGTTATGTCAGCAACAGATTGCTGATGTGCTTTCAGCTTTGGAAATGCTCAGCACAATGCTCAAGAGGGTGGAAGTGCTGGATACAACTGAAACAACAACAAACTATTTTTTCTGTTTCCTAGTCACTGATAAAGCTGATATGGAAAGTTATGAAGCACAGCTGGGGACATTCCAGACCTTGACAAAGCATGAAGGGGATCCACTGGTAGGAGAGGGCCAATCCATATTCTTGGAAATTCTGTAGTTCTGTGACAATATTGTATATGTTGCTGGCCAACAAGGTATTCCATTCTTGGAAATAAACTGACATCAGCTTGTAGAACAACAAAGAAACTGTCGATTTGCACTAATCGTTGGAGCATCTTAATTTTATCTACAGGCAGAACCTTCCAGCCAAAGCTGAAACTTTTCCCAAAGAAAACTCTGCTTTTACATTACAGTTATAAGTTAACCTTCTTTTTATGATGCCTGAAACATTCTGAAGCCTGGCTTACTCCATATTTTGTATCATGTCTTATATAGGGTACAGAAATGCTTAACAGTGCCCCTTATGTTTGAAATAATGCCTTCCTTAACAAGGACTGCAAAAATTTGCAAATATACTTCACAAAGAATATGCTAATCTAAAACTTTATATTGAGGGTGATTCATGTAATGGGGAATTTTATGACATCAGACCCAGCCTCGTAATATTCTATATGCACTTTATGTTTCCATTATGCCTGCTGTCAAATTTAAGATTTTGGTTATGCATCTTCTGTATGGTTTTCCCCAGAGAAGTGCATTTATGAAAATCACATCTTAAACCCTAGAGGAGATTCTTCATTCTCCATTAACTCAATACTATTAGTATAATTAAATATGTTGATTTTGCAATTAAATATGTATTTTGACTATATGCTGGTATCTAAATATTCTGGGTATTCAACATCTGCAGCATATTTCAGACATGCAGCTAAAAGCAACATCTTTCATCAGCAGAAAGAAGCTTTTGCTCCTTGGGTTTACATTTTGTGGCTGACAAATGGGAAAAGAAACAGCATTAATGGTTCCAGTGACAAAGTCTTGGATTAGATCTGACTTCTCTCCTGCTTTGGGCTTAGAAAAAAGGATTTTGATCTCCTTGGGACTTCCATTAAGTTGTCAAAGGGTGTGCATCTGTGTACTCTTCCCACTGTCTTAAATATTTATTTATATTTTATTTTATTTATTTTGGAATTTGTACCCCACCCTATCCGGTAGCTCAGGGCGGCTAACAAACGGCCAAGCCGAAATTCAAATCTAAAAACAATAACAATATTACATACAATAAAAATTCAGTGCAACAATAATTCATACAAAACCAAGATGCACGACATCCCACATTGGCGGCCAATTTCTTAATTGCATGAGCACCAGGAGTAATATTTCCCAGCTCACGGGCGACATCTATCTCTCCAAATAATGGGGTAGATGAATGATGACTCTCAGTGGTGGAATGATGATCTTGTATGAGAATGACCACCAAAGGAGAAGGCAAAAAAAATAAGCAGGAAACCTCTGGTGAGAGGAAAGGAGTCATGGGGACAGAGTGGTCAGAGAAATCTCTTGACAAAGGAGAGGAGTGCGACTGATAATTACCAAGACTATAACTTCAAAGGAGTACATTTTCTAAAATATTCGTGTAATTAGCCTTTTATTGGACACACATATCTTTACTTTCTGAAGTGGTAGTGCTTGGCTGAAAACCTCCAAAGGAAGTTTGGAACACTAGTAAATGGACAAAAGTTAAAAACAAAGACAATTATGTATGGATTGAGTGGATTTAGTGGCATAGCTCTCATCAGTTAATGGGGTTAGTGCACTCTGTGTTTGAATATTCCTTTTTTTCATTGAATAACAGTAGTAAAAGGACACACATTGAATAATTAATGAGGGGGGCGTGGCAGAAGCCAGGGTCACCATGAATATGTATGAAGGAGGCGTGGCGGAAATGACGTCCCCCATGCATATGTAATGAACTTGCGTAACAGGATATGGAAGCAGCCAGGCCACCATGAATTCTAATGAGGTGAGATAACCAGATATGCCACCATGAATGCTTAATGAAGGGGGGGGGGGTCGCCAGTCTCCCCACGCACAGGGATGCAGCGCAGTAATGGCACATATGCGTCACCCACAATTTGATGCTCCACAATGTCTGTATAAATGTACAAAGTGTTGAATCCCCCTGTGATTTCTGCTGTGAAGAGTATTTTCGGGGCTGCCTGATGTGGGACTAGCCCTAAAATGTAGGCTAATTGTGTAGAAGCTGAAAAGGTGTAAGTAGGTGGGGCTTTTAGTATGACCTTCCTAAACACTCGATCATAGTCCAGGCTTAGTTCAGGGGGGTGCCTATGAGATTGCATAATGCTTTTCATTCTCTCTAGCAAGTCGGGAATGCTTGAGTAATACCCGCGGGGGAGTTTGAAACCCCACTGCTTCTCCCTGTCAATGATTCCAAAGGTGGAATCTTCAGAAAGGGTGTACCAGCTGTGTGGATATTGTATCTCCACCAGCCCCACATCCCAGGCCCCTGGTAGGTCCAATGGCTGAGCTAGACGGATGGTGAAGGCGGAAGCAGTGTTCTGTGGAAAAACACTTGCGCATGCGTTGCTAGGGAGGGTGATGTAAAAGCCGCTGTCAGTCATCTTGTTTCCTATACAGGATTGCACAGTTGAGAAGCAGGAACCCAGCTGTTAAATTTATCAGGCCACCCTAACCACTTCACCAGGTGGTATTTTCTCTTACCCCTGCCTTTGGAGGCTAAAATTTTTTCAATTCGATACACTCTGTCTCCTTTACTCTTAACTTTCTGTAGCTCTTCAGGATAAAATGTCCCTATGACAGGGTCTCCGGCATAATCTTTTAGCTGGTATACAGGCCTCCTGCCTCTATGGATGACCTGCTCCACTATGAATATTTCATCTGTGTAGCTCTGTTCATATCCTTTTACAAAGAGCCCTTTGATTTTAGAGACTCTTACATGGTCTCCTTTTCTAAAGAAAGGACTCTTCCCCTCCTTTTCATTTGCCCTGACACCATCTCCGTAAACTGTTTTCCACACGGCCTGAGCGTTGGTGGAGTTTACATCCACAGGACGGGCCCTGATTGTCCTGTGAAAGCTGTGATTGTAACTTTGGATGAGCAGCGGCAACACATCAATATATCTGAATGTGTTGTTGGCAGTAAAATACCTCCACATTTTGGTTTTTAAAGTACGATTGAAGCGTTCCACAATGGCGGCTTTGACTTCATTATGGGTGAAAAAGTGGTGAACGTCATGCTGCTTTAACACGCTGCTTACAGACTGGTTTAGAAACTCTTTACCAAGATCAGTCTGAAGCTTGGCGGGTATTCTGCCTTGACTGAAGATATCCTTAAAGGCTTTTGACACCCGCCTCCCTGTCTTGTCTTTTAAGGCTGCGGCCCAGGCATATTTAGACAGTATGTCAACCACTGTTAAAATGTACTTGTAGCCATCATTATATTTGGATAACTGCTGCATATCCACTAAGTCAGCCTGCCACTGGGCATCCAGACCAGAAACTATGGTCTGGTTTCTCTTAAAGTGGACTCTGGCCTGCTTATGTAATGTGTAAGCATCTTGCTCTGAAAGCCACGCGGTAACCTTATCCCCAGTTAGAGTTTTACGCTGCTTTTTGGCAGCCTGGTAGAGAGGCCTCACCCCACCAAAGCTCCCTGCTTCTCCCGGTGTATAATATATGTGCCTTAAGACCGCCTTCTCTTGATCAGCCATCTCCATCATCACCCGCTTAATCCCGAAATGAACACAGAAGGTTAAAAAACAAATGTTTTTATTGTTACAAAAACTAGCTCTTCTTCTTTTTTCCCCCCCTCTTTTTCTTCTTCTTGTCACCGGGGGTAACATCAGTACAAAAACACGATACGCATGAGAGGTTCACGTCAACAGGGTTACCAATGTGCAGATTGCCAAAATCCTTGATAAAGTCCTCATCAAGCTGCACAAACAGAATAATAATAATAAAAAACATTAGTTCTGTGAAAAAAGACCTCCTCATTGTACCCATCTGACTTCATTATACACCCCATCCACAAGCCCTTGCATTACCTCCTTACCTGTGAGTCTGGAACACTGTTTTCAGCTTCCATGGATTCATTTACAGCCACTTCACGCCCCTCAGGAGTTTCCTCATCTTCAGACTCCTCCACTGGGGTTCGGTACACACACCACAACGGGTTGGGTATTCCCATGTCCATATCATCTGCAGGGCGGCTAGAAAACTCCATCTCCCCACCACGATGGCCTTCCCACATTGGCAACATTGTGTTTTCTTTGTCCGAGGAGTGATCTACCTCGTTAAATAACAGGCGCCTTATGGGGGCATCCCTGTTCTCACCAAAAACAGTCCTCAATGACGGCGGTGGGGTGGCAAAGATGCTGCAAGTTGCATCCATTTCCATGTCTTCAGCAAGATCCTGACCGTGTGCCTGCTAGCGCAAAATGGCTTCTTTCCTCCTGGGGCAGGGCCCTGACCCATGTGTGCCCCAGACCACTGGCAATTGGTCAGGGGTGACGGGGCGTGTTTTTAGAGGGGTCACATGGTCATACCTGGGCATTCCCACTGGCAGTTGCCCCCTTTCTGGGGTGGGGGCTGCAGCAGGCGGAAGTTCAATGTCGCAACAGTGGGTGGCGCTAGACAAGGGGCAGTGCTGGGGTGGGTCAGATGGTGGGGTCATGTGATGGGGTCATGTGGGTCACTTCTACCCCCCCCCCCTTCATTAAGCATTCATGGTGGCATATCTGGTTATCTCACCTCATTAGTATTCATGGTGGCCTGGCTGCTTCCATATCCTGTTACGCAAGTTCATTACATATGCATGGGGGACGTCATTTCCGCAACGCCTCCTTCATACATATTCATGGTGGCCTGGCTGCTTCCATATCCTGTTACGCAAGTTCATTACATATGCATGGGGGACGTCATTTCCGCCACGCCTCCTTCATACATATTCATGGTGACCCTGGCTTCTGCCACGCCCCCCTCATTAATTATTCAATGTGTGTCCTTTTACTACTAATAACTGGTGCTACACTGGTACTGCAGCCCCAATTTCAACTCTTGAAATAGATTATTGTAGGGATTGGCAGCTGACCAGCTCAGAGTCAGATCTGGGGAATACAAGTTTCATTTGCCCCAGCTGCTGAGTCAGAAACAAGAGGGTGCATGCACAGGCCAGGGAAGCAAAGGTCTAAACAGTCAGTGGCCTAAAAAACTGTGCCTGGAGGCACAAGAAATGGGCTTTCCCCCCTTCTTCAAATGCTGCCATTTGTTGGCCCTGGCTACTGCCTTGTCTATTTCCCGATGCTTCTAGTTTGTTCCACTATCAGTTCAGTTTGCTTCCTCAGCTCCAGCTTGCCCTACAACACTTCCAAGATGAGATGAAGTTGAGTTAGCAGCATTGACAGAGACCTGTCCATGGCCACCTCCTTTTCCTCACAGTCCATTTCAGACCAGCAGGACCCAAGCAGCAGCCATTAGAGAATATTTAAGGGCACAGCAATAATGATATTTGAGATGATGCCCTTGAGAATTTATTCTGAAACAGCTATTTGGCTTCCTTACATTCTTCTGGTTTTGTTCCAGGTGAACATTTAACCACACACAGCTGTTTAGATTAATGTAAAACCTCTCCAAGCACTAGATTGCTACACTCCTACTACCTACATTCTAGCAGTCCTCCTACTCTATCAGGATAGGGATTTGATGTCCTAAGGACTAGCAGCAACATTTCTACAACATATTATAATGGAAGGGAGTGATTCAGTGGCTCAGTCCCTGGTACCTTGCTCCTTGATTCAATCCCTGGCATCTCCAGTTGAAAGAATTAGGTAGAAGGTGATGTGAAAGACCTCCATCTAGGACCCCGGAGACCTGCTGCCAGGCGATATAGACAATACTGACTTTGTCTGCTTCATAGGCCCAACCCCCAGACCGCATGGCCCAAAGGGAGGACCAATCAGGGCTGTCCTAAAGGCAGTCTGCTTTCCCCACCCCATACCGCCAGGCACAAAGACTGTACTCAATCGACCCCTTCATTCCCAAAGAAGGGGTGTCAGCTGGTGCTCACCAGACCACAACCTGTCTCAGCATAAAAACCCTGCCCAACCAATAAGTGACCAACCTAACTAACACAGCTCCACCCTAACAACAACCATGCACCACTGCTGCAGTACAGGGTAGGCAAAAACACCCCCTCCAAGGTTCCAATCAGGAAGGGGTGAAAAATTCCTACCCGGCCCCCGAAACCGGGCGATCAGCCAAAGCCTGAATTACAAACAGGAAGGGAGGGTGGGCTGAACTTCACCATGGAGCTGTGGCCATGGAGGGGGGGGTGATTTAAAACCTCCTTGGCCCGCCCCCCTTTGGGAACCCGTATGATGCAACTCCATGTCCACCTCACCAGCCCTGCGGCAAAGACGTCTCACCAGCCCCATGACTGCAAGGGCTGGGGGCTGTTCGAAACGGATAATGGACTATAGAACATTATTAAAATATACATAACATAAAAATAAATTCAGAGTTTTGAGACGTAATCCAACTAAGATTATACACTGTAAAGTCCCATTGATTTTAATGGAAGAAAATAAAGTGCATTTTTCCTTAGAACTTTTAAACGCTGAATTCAGGATCATATAATAATGAAAAAGGATTAATTATGTACACAGTTAAACGTCAGATGAATAATTCATTATTCTTTTGGATTATTTGTTTTGGACTGCTGCTCTGTACAACATGTTATACTAGTTCTAACATTCATAACATTTCATTTATTTTAGTGACAAAGGTATTCTTTTGTCTTAACTGTTAATAAGATGTGTTTATACTCATTTATACTTTATTTGATTTACATTTCTTATATATTTCTTTAATTTTAAAGGTATTACTCATGCAATCACTTTTAACAGGATTTCAATGGGAGTGGTATGGGAGTTTTAATTCTCTCCCACATATATTAACAGCTTGTAATGGTCACTTTGCTTTATACATGGAAGGAAGGCAGATTTTGAGAAAACTTGCATTCAGTTATTAATTTTTGGATAGACAAATAAGAACTGAACACTTTTAAATATGATAAATGGTTTTCCTGTATTGTAACGTCTTTTGTTTGTTAGCTTTAAAATAAATTTATAGAGAAAGCATTACCAAAACATCTTTAACATAACCATGTAGCAATATTAATCACCTTTATCTAAACATTTACAGAAGGTGTTATTTATGAAACCAGCAGAAACCCAGTAAGCATGTTTTTTTCTGCAAAACTGGACCTTTTAATTCCCACCAAACATAAGAAAGCAACTCATAAATCTGTGTTCAATGTATATAAAAGATTCCAATTACCATAGGATCCTCTCTTTATCTCCTTTGGTGTACAGCAAGCTAATGCAAGTGCAGCAAGCACATTCAAGTAAAAAGGGACAGTCAGCTTCCTCTACTCCAATGCATGTAGTTTAATCTTTTTAAAAAAATTAAAGGAAGTTTCAGAATTTAATAAAACATCTGTGGCATCTTCTGATAACAAATTGACCCATATAATTTATTAAAAACAAATAATGTAAAAACAAATTTGAAAGATAAACCAAATCCTTTTCAGAAGTGGAAATGAGGGCCATGATGTATGTTTGACCTATTAATATATCCTAATAAAATTGTTTTTTTAAAAAAAAGAAGAAGTGGAAATGAGGGCCACAATTGATGAGCTGCCAGGAGACCTGTGAATGGATCTCTCAAGTAGATGTTAGATAGTAGATGTGAAGATTCCTCCCTCCCCCCAAGTTCAGATCCAGTCCATGGTACTGGTTTAGGGAGTATTAATCCTTTCCCACTGTGCAGTCTTCCTGACTTCAAAAATGCCCTCCATGGGGCTAAATATTCAGGGAACATGAATGACCTGTATGTTTCTCAAGAGGGCAAACAGACACTCTGGCTGGAGACCACTGGATGTCTGAAAAATGGTGCAGTGGGGAAAGTTTGTGTCATTTTATTTATTTATTAGATTTTTTATCCCACCCTTCCCTGCACGCAGGGCTCAGGGTGGCTCACAACATATTAAAAATACAAATAATAATTCTGTTTACATACCATAGACCCAGTGCATGTGGCTGCTGTTTAACAATTTAAAAAATTCTGGAGATTCATTTACAAATCTTCCAGTATCTTCATCCCCTTTTCCCTAAGTGATTGGAAATCAGGAAACCAGGACAGCATGCAAGACTGCACTTTACTACACAGCACTGATCATTATTGTTACGGGCCCTTAGAGAAACCTGTCTGTTCATCAGAACTAACTTAGTTAGACCTGTGGCCTGAGGATACTTTGGATCACATTACAGCTTAACTTGAAGGTAGCAAGTTATTGGGACCTTGTTAGTGTTGGGATATACAAGGTCTATAGTGCACCTAATTGAGGAAGATCAGAAGAACACCCTATAGGGGACAGCTGAAGGACTGCTAGTTAGCATAGCTAGATTAGAGACTTCCCACAATTTCAGTGATGTCCTTCCTGTATCCTGATTGGCTCTTTGGAGACTTCCTGCTCCAACTGAGCACTTCCCCTTCATTCCTGTCTCTAATAGCAGTTAGTTAAGCCTCTCTCCCTCTCCTCTGTTCTATCAGAGTTTATTTCTTCTTTAATAAACCAACATTTTCTTTAAACAGTTGTTGCTGCATCCCTCTGCATGTTTAAACTCTGCCAACAGTTAGCACTCAGCAGGCCTATGTGTGAGTGTCAGCACAAATGACATAGTTTGTGTTCTGACATTTACAGTTTACTCTTGTCAAAAGAACCCCTTCAGTAAAATCAACATGTGATTTCTTTATCTAGTTATGATAGGTCTAGGTCCTTAAATGCTTGGAAAGTAAGGTGGCTTCTCCTACAAAAGAATGAATTTTACAGGTATCTGAAGGTTACCTGCTATTCAGCTGAAGGGGTTGCTTTTGAAAAGTATTATCCACCTTTCGACTTTGATATTCTTCTTAGGATGAGTTTGTAATGGTTATTTTTTTTTAACCAAAGTCAGCTTAGTTTGACATTTCCCAGTCATTCTCCTACTGGCTTCTTACCAATGGTGAAATCAGACATTGTACATGGAAGTTGAACTTCTCACTATTTCATCACCTACAAGCAAATTTCACAGCAAAAACTTTCAACTTACCAAATATGAAGGTAAAATGGCTCATGTGCAAAGACGCTGCTGATTCAAACTGTTCAGTGGCCATTAAGGACTATGTAGATGAACACTGAAGGGTAGGGTGTTATTGGAACACAGCATTCATTGATGACAGATTTGTATGATTTGTGAATGATTGAATGAGTGATCTAATTTATTTAAACAATTACCTGTTCAGCATAGCACTTATGCAGCAAGGATGAAGTGATGGTAGAATTCAATTGGGCTGTGTGAGAACATGCATGTACGAAAAGCCAATTGTACTGTACTGCATGGTTAGTAAGGAATACTATGAAAGAACCTGCTGAATACTATCAGTATTGATGAGCTATTGAACTGATAACTAAAAAAACCCAGGTGAAGTCTCTGCTTACAACTGGCAGACAGGATCTGACAGATGTTCAAGCATCCCTACGATGTTGATTTCCCTCCGTAAAACATATAAACTGGCCCTTAATGTTACCCCAAATTGTGTAATCATAAAATTAGACTCTATAATTTGAAGGGAATCTTATTTGTAAATCTGATTTATCCTAGAGACTTAAGCTGTTCAGAAGGAATGTTTTGTATTTTAAAGACATGCTGATGTTTCTGTATTTTTTAAAAAAAAGATTGCTCAAAATTAGAGTTCTATATGCCTTTTGGCTTAGATTTTCTCTTTTTAAAACACAAGTAAATTTGCAAGACAAGCCAAAAAGAGAGACGGGCACAGCAGACTGGATGTTAAACAGGCCACAGCTTTATTTTAGACTTAGCAGAAAAGGTTATGTGAACAGGCACATTTCGTAATGCAACCACAGACTGATAGCAAAATGTTGTGTCTCAGTTATTAGAAGAGCACCGTCTGCCAGCAATCAGCAGAGTGGTTCCCACTTCCATGCCTCTAAAATTTTATGGGTGTGGAGGATTTAGACAGAACTCAATAGCCTGACTCAGCTGTCAAATATAGAAACAGCAAGAACAAATAATATTCAAAGCAAGTCCCAAGTTGTGACAAAGCAACATAATATGGAAGTCAATGAACAGACATCAACTAATTCCTGATGCATTTAATAAACTCAAAGGGAGTAAGGGAAACAAAACCACTTGATTGGTCAATTGTAGAACCATTCTAGAACCATCCACTAGGAACTGTATGAACTACCCAAATCTCAACAGGCTGTGTTTAAAGACATGAGTAGTAGTAAACTCTTTGGGCAAGCCACAAATTATGCTGAGAAGGCAGGGCAGAAGCACAGTAAGAAAAAATAATTCCTGACTCCCAGCCCAATGATTAATAACCTGGAAGATGGAGTTCCTGAACAATTAATTAGATAACAACACAAGATTAAATTTTGCACCAAAACTCCTGCACTTAGCAGTGATCAATTATTATAACGTAACTCCCTGCAAGCTGATGTTACAGCAACGATGAACCTAATTCTGGTTGAACTGAGATCTTTTTGCTTTCAATTTGCCCGCCTACCCCTGGAATGAAGCACAGCACAAGTTATGGGTCAAACTGAGAACTTTATTTATACATAAGCTGATCTGCACCATCTCATTAATACATTAAAGCAATGGTTGTATTGTGCTTGCAAAGCAAGCCTCCTAACAGGGCAAACCCACCCCGGTCAGAGCTAGGTCCAGGATCCTTCTGGACTTTACTTGTCATGGGCTGCATGCCAGAGGGCACATTCGAGCCCATGACTGCAAAGCCTTAAGACTCATCGTATTCTCCCCCAACACTGAAGAGGCCCCCAACTGAGTCACCCTGACTGCAAAGCCCGGAGGAGGAGGAGGAGATTGGATTTATACCCCACCCTTCACTACCTGAAGGAGTCTCAGAGCGACTTACAATCTCCTTTCCCTTCCCTTCCCACAACAGACACCCTCTGAAGTAGGTGGGGCTGAGAGAGCTCTTTCAAGAACTGCTTGTGAGAGAACAGCTCTGAAATAACTTTTAACTGAACCAAGGTCACACCAGCAGCTACATATGGAGGAATGGGGACTCAAACCTGGTTCTCCCAGATTAGAGGTCACGCTCCTAACCACTACACCAAACCACACAATTTTGAGGACTCCCCTATTACTGATATCTCGGGGTGCTTGCCAACTCAAGATCCCTCAACTTGTGCTTTTCCATCACAGAGGGGGTTAGCCTCGGCTTAACTCCCCTCCTGCCAACCAGGAGCCACTGGTCTCACAGTCAACCCTGCAGATCAGCCAAGCAAGTGACCGACCTAGTAACCCCATCCAGCCCGAAAAGATGCACTGCCAAGGACTTGATCATGGTGTGGAGCTGCCGACCTTGTTCCCAGATCATCACAACCTAAATGCATGGCCACAGCCTGGACAGGCACTCCTGCCAACCAGCAGTCATAGAGGAGGGGCAACAGCTGGCTCCAACACACTCTGCCTTCCTCCAACCATTCCACAAAAGCCCAGCCTCCAACACCTAGCTGGATGCCTAAGCTAGAGCTGCTGACTGTTATACTGGTGACCTCTGTCCTTGTGCTGCATCCTGTAAAAAGGTACACCATCAGCCAGCACCGGTGATGTCCATCCACACCATACACCCAGGGCCTTCCACAGCCCAATGCCAGACCTCAGGGGGACTAGACCCCCACCCTTTGGCTTTTGAAGCTGCTCCAATGCCCAAGGAATGGGTACCAAAGTCATTCTCCCCACTAGCCATCCAGGCCAACCGCATGGCCACCCTGACCAACTTGCCCTTCCATGACAAGTAGATGTCCCCCACCCATCTAGCTAATGTTCCAATGAACTGCGGGTGAAGGGCTGCCTTGTACCAGGCACCAGTGGTGCTACCCCACACCCAGCCCTCTCCCATGCCCTGACCTGAAATCACTTGTGTGTTTCCCCCGCCCCTGCTCTCAGCAAAAATGCTGTCACCACCAGATACTCTCTAATGGTCCTGACTCCTGGGTTTCTTCTCCTCAGGGCTGCCCTTTTCACAGAAGGATGTGACGTGCATGCCCCCGCATGTGCTGCAAGCGTGTTTAAATTTGCATGACTTTCTCAAGCATTTCCCTGAGATGTTGAAGCCCCAGCAGATGAGATAGGGTTGATCTCCTTGCTTATCGCCAGCTCCTGGCCCAGCCCCCACATGCAAATGCCCCACCAGGTGCCTGCTGTCTGCATACCTGCCTGCAATGGCCACTGCGGGGCCCATGCATTGAGGCCAGAGCTGTCCCTCGGAATTCTATAAAACATTCCACACCTCATTAGGTGTCCTCAAAGTACAGCTGCAGACTTAGCATTTTCCCCTATAAACAACAAGCATTTAGAGTATATCAATCCCAGAAAAATCAACTGGCTGGTAGTTTTTTATCCTAGATGATGTAACATATTGAGGATATTGG
Source organism: Gekko japonicus (assembly GCF_001447785.1). Classification (NCBI taxonomy): domain Eukaryota; kingdom Metazoa; phylum Chordata; class Lepidosauria; order Squamata; family Gekkonidae; genus Gekko; species Gekko japonicus. The sequence continues at coordinate 977,999 of NW_015169791.1, forward strand.
GCTAAAAATAGTGTAATGTGTGTTTTGGTGTTTGTAATGTGCTTTTGAGTCATGTTAACACAATGCTTTTGTCCACCAAAAATAGAACTTTTGTGGAACATTTTTTGGGACAATGTGGGGTACATTGGAATTGGGCCTAAGGTAATGAATACACCCCAACTACAAGTTATGACATTTTTTCTACACTGTTGTTGTAGTGTTTAATAGTGTCACCTCTCCTGAGATATGGTGGGCTAGAAATGGAAACAGATATGGAATTGATATCAGCCTCCTTAAGCCTGGTTCGGCGGGGTATACATTTGATAAATAAAATAAATCATGTTTCCATAATACAATTCAAACAGCCCACGGCCGTTCCAACGGTTGAGCTGGGGGAAGCGCTTTTGCCTCCCAGCCGGAAGAGGCAGAGAACCATTAGGCGCCAAAAGCGGCACATACGAGACTTGGGAGGGGGTGGGGCAGTGAAGGCTTAAAAGCCTGTCCCCGCCTCTCCTCCTCAGCAGTCCCGTGCGGTTTGTTGGTCGAAGGGGCTCAGTGGTGCGGCTGCATTGCTTGGCCTACCTGTGCTGGGGCCGCATGCCTGAGCTCCTCTTCGGGGCGGCGACTGGAAAAGAACTGGAGGCCTGCCGTCGTGAGGGGAGGCCCTACTGGGACTGACAGCATGCTGCGCCTCTTTGCGTGGACCTCGAGCGGCGGATGCAGCAGTGGATATGGTGGTGGCCGCGGTGGCAGTTGGATTGCAGCGGCGGTAGTGGTTGGGCCGCGTCCACATGGCAATTATTGGGGCAGTGCGAGGCTGCAGTCATGGCTGCGCGCCCCCGTGGGGCCGGGTCACGGCGTGGCTTTGCACTCTGGAGATGGCAGGCCGGGGGGGGGGGTTCTGCATGAGTAGGGTGCCCCCAGGGCAGCATTTTCTAGGTGGGGGGTACTCAAGTGGGGCATTCAAGTATCGCATCCCCTACTGGGGAGGAGTGGAATGCCATGTGGGCCAGTAGCTGGGGGCTGGCGGCCTGGTTAGCTGGCAGGGCCCAGGGCTTGTGCGCTACGCCTTGCCTTTTACATTCTCCTGTCCTATAGGGCCCGGGTTAGCCTGATCTTGTCAGATCTTTGAAGCTAAGCAGTGTCTACCCTGGTTAGTACTGGGTTGGGAGACCACCGAGGAAGTCCAGGGTTGCTAGGCAGAGGCAGGCAATGTATTCATTCCAGTTTGTTCTTGGGTGCTCTTGGGGCCACCCATGGTTACTGGGGTCCCCTCCCACCTTCTTTTTGAATCGGGGGATTTGGCTCAGTGGAGACCCCTTTGCTGGGCAGGGCTGGGGCCCAAGTTCAATTTTAGCCTTCCCAGTTGCACGGATTATGCATATGGTGATGGCAATATGAAAGGTTTTTGGTCCCTGGACAGCCACTGCAGGCTGAGTGGCACCAGGACCTTACTTCATATAACATAGCTTAGGGTGTTCCCATGATATTCCTTCCTTCGGGGGTCATCTTGTGTCAGAGGTAGGTGGACCTCCCATTTTGTATGGGAACCCAGCCCGCCTTTAGTCCTGATCTGGAGGGCCCAGACTAGCCTGATTTTGTCAGATCTCAGCAGCTAAGCGAGGTTGGTTCTGGTTGGTATTTGGATGGGAGACCTTAGAGGGATATGAAGGTTGCTGCACATAGACAGGCAAACCACCTCTGAAGGTCTCTTGCCTTGAAAACCATAAGCCGGCTGTGACTTGATGGCACTTTTCACCACCAACCTAACATTGCCTCACAGCAGTCATTTGTGTCATGACTTGGGCCATTTTTACCTAGTTCATGCTAGCCCCTGGAGCACAGGTGAGCAGTCGCAGTTAGCCTTCAGGGAGTTTCTTTGCAGTTGGTCTCCAGCGGGCAGTACACAGCTTTACTGGGGATGCTGCCTTGAAGGTAGACTCTATGGCATTGTGCATGCTGGGGCCTCTCCCCTCCCTTAACCAAGCAGCCTTATAGCCCAGGGTAGCTCATGGTTGTATAGATTTGGAAGCTCTTGTAGGGTGGCTCGGGCGCCACAGGCCACCTCAGTGAGTCTATTGCCTTGTAGGCCCCATAGCACTGGCTACGGCCACCCTGAGTAGGATGCTACTTGGTGGCAGACAATAATGACCCCCCTTTTCTTGGTTTCACCCCCGAAGTCTCCAGGTGTTTTCCAACCCAGCCCTTGGCAACCCTACGGGGGCAAACAGTCAATCCCTGAGCCATTTCCAAATGGCCTGCTGCCACCTTGTCTTTGCTGAAGAGGGGGATGAAGCGCAGTGGGCGATGCTGGAATGGTTGTATGCTGTGCACAGGCCACAGGATTATCACCACAGGGATTCGTTTGGTGGAAGGGCTAGGTGCTGAGAAGAACTTGGTGCTGCCTCTTTGGTGCAGTCAACCCGAGGTATAACCTGTTTGTCTCTTGTTGAAGGGCGGTCAGCTACACAGGCGGTGAGCGAGGAGGGGCCTCCATGGCTCAGGACCCTGGTACAACTACTGCATTGATTGCTTGAGATCACAGCAGGTCAGATGTCCCGGCCAGACTTCTTTGGCGGCAGATCTTCCTCTACTTCCGGATCTGGAAGGAAAGTGGCCGTGGCTAAGGCGTCGGGCATCGGGAGTGCTTCGGGTGCTTCAATGCAAAGCCAGGGTGCCGCTGAGCCAGGCCCTCCCATGCGGGCATGGCCGTGGTTGGCAATAATAAGAGTTGAAACCCCCAGGATGGCCTCTGACCTCCACAAGTGGTGGTTTTAGCTGGGTTGCTATGAGGGCCACATTATGGCTGGGAGGGCTTGGGCAATGGCCAAGCCTGCTGCGTGGTTGGCATCCATCAAGAGACACCCTCCCTTCTTTTATCTGTATGATGGAGGGGCTTGGGTTGGGTAGGTCTCTATATTTGCCTCGGGCACTTACCCCCTGGAGGTCATCCTGGCCTGTTGACAGAAAGTACTGGGCACAGTGTCCTGTCCTGAAGGGATATTTGATAGGTTCTCTCTCGGGTTCTTTCACACCGGGAAAATCAGGACCACCTCTGGGTAATCCTTTCTTCTTTAATATCTGTTTTCTAGGGTTGCATCTCTCCTTCTCTGCGGGACCCAGCATGTGAGCATTGCTGGGGAATGGTAGACCATTTATGTTCATTTTGACACACATTAAGGGAGGGATTTTCTCCTCTGCTTGGGACCAGGAAAACATCAGATTGCCCTATTGCCCACTAGGGGAATCCCATCAATCTGTGTAAAAATAACTACCATCAGTAACATTCCTTCAGGATCCGTTGGGGCATTAGTATATCCAGTCCTACACATGCCCAGTGTGACTATGACCGGGCACGCTCAAAGCTAACGCCCCTGTGAATGTAAATATCAGATTATTATGTAGTTACATAACACCCATTTTGTTGCATTTTTGGCTGGTTATGGCTTTTGACCGCGGGTCTAAAGGGGAACCATATCCATAAATGGATAACAGATCCACGTATCCTCAGCCCTTTGCTGGCTCTGCCTGGTGACTGATTCCCTAATCAAAGCAAATGGCTTGTGGTTTATTAAAAGCTGTCTGGGGCACCAGGCTTGGTGGACAAAGATGCAGGCAGTTATCCGGTAATTGTGGGTGCTGCTAGTCATGCAGGACCCCGATTTCCAGCATACAAACAAATAATAATAATAGTAATAATTTATATAATGACAATAAAAATAATTTCAAAAGTCCCCAACAGACCCTTGCTGGGTTTGTGAAGCAATTGTGTGCTTGGAAAATGCTATTGGGGGATTCGATTTCTCTTCATTATCCCTATAGCCTCCCCATTTTTCATGAGGGTCTACATAGTCTTCTTTGTGGCATGAGCAGCCTCGTTACAAATTTCTGAGTAGGTGTGCTGTGGGACGGCACCTCCTTGGGGCTGATTATTGTAGTGAAAGGATACCAGGGGAAGGTGTCAGTCCCAATTACTGTAAATAGTGAACAGCAAGACGGGTAGTTAGTCTTCCTGCATAAACATGAAATGGATAGTGTGCAGGGGAGCATCCCACCACTCCTACATAGAAAAATCAGGGGGCATGACAGCCTATCCCTACCACTGACACAGTTGTGTAGATCAGGGGGAGGGGCCTTAGCCCCGACCCTGCTAATTTGTCCCACCTGTGCAGACTCAAGGGCATCAATGGGATAATAGGTTTATTACGCGAGGAACACTTGTGGGGCTGGGAAGCCTTTGAGGGCCGGACCCATGCACCATCCTTAAACACGATGCTTTATAGGTGGTCTGACATTTAGACTCCACTCATCCCATAAGGATACATATGCTAGGGGGATTGTGAGCTGCATGGACAGACCATGCAGCCTTGGCATGAAGTATGCAGTCTAAATAGGAGGAGGTCGTGGAAAGCTTTGTTGCTCGATGACAGGTGAGGCCTTTGGCCCCGCGTCGGCTTGGGCCACCTACTGGTTGTTCGGGTTGCAGCACTGGCTTGTTTTCAGGCTGGGACAGCACTCCCTTCAAGGAGTACCGGTTTTGGGCAGTTACTGTCAGGGTGGTGGAAGAGCCAGATTGCCGGCTTTGTTTCCCCCACACACTCCTGCCAAATGGACGAGCTGTCGCATAAAGGCCATGGGGTACCCACCCAGGAGATTTGGGTGGGGATAATGGCATTCCTCGGTTACAGCTTACATGCCTTGTCGGGATGGGCAGGCATGCCTGGGGGTGCCTCGAGGGGAGGTGAAATTGTTCCCTTGCTCACTGTTCTCTTACAGGTTGATCTTCCGGCAGGAGGGAAAGGAATGTGTGACTCTGTTGGCACAGCTTTCTTGGGTGGCTCAGCGCGCCAAGAGAACACCAGTAGTCTATCTGCTGGGCCTTAGCCAGTGGAGCATGATGGAATGGCAGGGATGTCGGGGCCTGCGTGGCTGGGCCTGCTGCATTTGTGTTCCATGGGAGGGTCTTCCCTTCCATCAGGTTCTAGCTATTCATTTGGGAGTCTATGCTGTATGCCTGAACTAGGGCGAGGCAGTGGCCTGTGGGTCTTGCTGATCTGGTTGGCTATGATACCTGCCAAGCTTGGTGAGGAGGGGAGTATGCTTCCCATGGGTTTGTCACACAGTGAATGAAAGCTGCAAAGTATGGAGGGTGGTTTGGGTTCCTTTGCCACACCCATGCTTCAGACGGGCAGGCTGATCTCTATTGGCAGTGGTATACACCTGTCCGAGTGGGGCTGGATATAGTTCTGGAGAATTACAGCAAGGGCTTTGGGGGAGCTTGGGCCTCATGGTGGGGTGTGGAGGCCTAAGCAGAGGCTTGGACTCAGCAATGACAGGTTGCTATGCGGTATACAGATTGTGGTCCGGTAAGCACCAGCTGACACCCATCATTTGGGGTTTAAGGGGTCCTGTGAGTACAGTCTTTGTGCCTTCCAGCATGGGGTGGGGAAAACGGACTGCCTTTGGGACGGCCCTGTTTAGGTCCTCTGTTTGAACCTTGCGGCTTGGGGGATGGGGCTACAGGGTTGTCCTGCAATGGCTAGCCGGCCAGGTGAGAGCCCCTGCAGTGGGCTCCCACCTGGGGCAGGGTGGCTCACCCTATTGAAGAGGTAAGGGAGGGGTCCTCGACCTCTGGCCTTGACCATACAGCATGCTGTGTTGCCCTTGCCATTGGTTCCAGTTAAAGTTGTCAGTTAATAAAGTGGCCCTATAGTTAAACCCAACACTTGTGTCTGCCTCGTTATTTCTGGCTTGGGGGGCAAAAGGTTGTTTTCCTATTCCTCTAACAGAACTTATGAAGCTTAACCAACGAGACTAGACATTTTATTCTAAACATCACAATGAAGTATTTCCATGGAGATGACATTTATTTATTGCAAAGCCAAAAAATAGCTTATCTGGAAATCTTTATACATTCCTAGAACACACATTGTTCCAGTAGCATCAGTCAAATTGATCGGTACCTTTTGTCAGAGAACAATATCTCATTGGGTATCCTTTTGATATCTGCATGCTCTTCAACAAATATATGGACAACAAACTGTTGTCCCCTATGCCCCAACACAAAAGGACCTGTGTTTTTAACAGCTAGAGCACAGAGCATATTCCTCTTGTATTGGAAACTACACAGAGTATCTCCCTATGTTCTGGCACAAGAAAGAAACAGAAACAAGAGACAAATCCACATAATTTAGCAGTTTAGAAGCAAAAAAAAGAAGATTAGAGAGACTTGGAGGAAATGGTAAAAATAATGAGGTTGAGAGGCCCACAGTTAGCCTTTTCCATTTTATTTGTGACAAGTGATGACGAGACAAGATAAACATACATATCAAGGTGCAACTCATTTTAAACAGTCAGCCCCATTTGTTCACCTGGGAAGTTTACAAAATTTATATGCCACCTGTCCAGAGAATCCACTCAAGGTGGCTTACAGAGTAAAATATGAAAAAATAATAAATCATAAAAACAGTCATCAAAAACACAGTTGGAATTATGACAGCATAAAACATTCATGCCCATAAAAAAGTTCTCAGGCTAAAACCAGGCTATAAAAACAATTTTAAAAGTGAAACCCTTTAATGAAAAGCCTGGTCTTTTTTTCTAGAAATGTTTCATCCTGGCACCTAAAAGAGAGCAGGGTAGGTACCAGGTGAGCCTCAGGGAGAAGAACATTTCACAGGGGAGGTACCACTACTGAAAAAGCCCTGTCTCTGGTCACCACCTGTCTCACCTATGCAGATAGGGACAACAGAGAGCAGAGCTCGTGAAGAACATTTTACCTGGCAAGCTGGACAGTACCCAGGACAGTAAAGAAAGCAGCACTTTGAACTGTGCCTGGAAACAAATGGGCAGCCATCGCAGTGATACTATTCCCTGTATCTTGCCCCTAAGAGTAGTCTGGTCACCATACTTTGGAGCAATGGAAGTTTCCAGAAAGCTTTCAAAGGCAGCCCCGTACACAGTACATTATAGTATCTGTAGTCCTTTCCGAATTGCATAATTAATTGTGTGTGTGCGTGTGGGAGTTTAGTCTTATTTGGTATCTCTAGATGCTTTACCAATTCAGCAAGTTATACATTTTATTTATTTGAAAATATCTGTATTCCATCTTTGTAGAGGACCTGCTCCATGTCCCCCATCATCAGAAGTACTACGGGTGCTTACTTTCTTGATAGTGGCATCAGGATTGTTCCTGTTGTTTGCTGGTTTCTCTCTGCTGGTTTTATTTAATGTTGGTCTATTTGAGTAAAATGGCCTAAACTATTTCAAACAATTAAATACATGAATGGCAGGGAAACAAACAGCAGGGTCATTGAGGGAAATCTTTCAATGGGAAAAGGCATCTATCTAGAGTCCAATCCATTTGGGGATTTAAAAGATGAATACGAAAAATTTTAACTGGGTCCCAAAACTAGCTGGGAGAATGTGAAGATGTTCCAAAACTTGCTATTATATGTTCACTGTGGCTGACATTAGTCAACACTCTGGCAGCGGCATTTTGGACCAGCTATGGTTTCCAGACACTTGGAACACAGGTGGGAATACATAGGATATGTAAAACACTAATCTAATCTCAATGTGACTAGGCTATGAAATTACATAGGTCAGTCCTCGTGAACAAGAAATGGACATACCTAGTGAATCATCTTAAATTGGAAGAGGATCTGTTGGCCACCACCATGGGGTATCCAAGAAGCAGCACCCAATCCAAGAGGATTTATGAATCCAACAGTATGTCCAAGGCGCAAGTTTGTATCTTAAATGGGAATGCAGGTCTATCTTGCTGTGTACAGGAGCACATCTGGGTCAGAAAGATACCCATCTGGCATTACTTTCACCGTGCACAGACTTCGTTTCAGTCCCCCCCCCAACCAGTTCATCACTGAGCTCAAGCACCAGTGCAAGATTCACAAACCCTGCTCAAAAGCCAGCCTGAAAAACGTCTTGAAAGCCAGCATCATCTAAGAATCTCCAGAGTGGAGAGTTTTGCCATAAGCCTTTTTGAAATGCTGCATATTGATGAAGGAATGAAACTCTATTGGTGTAGTATCAGAAACAACAGTTGGACTAAATACAATATTTATCTTGCAATAATGTGACTCATTTTAAGTGAGAAATAAAACATTGTCCATAAAAATATGAAATGTGGCAGCAGTTTTCACAGGGGACATATAAATGCAAAAACTGGTGCATGATTTAGCTAAGGTCTTAAGTTTATTTATCACATGAAATGATATTTACACATTAAAAGGGAAAGATTAATGTTCTTTGGGCGTCTGTTTGCAAAACAGTAGATTGCACAATTATGCATGTGCTCCGAGTGTTTGCTTCATATATTCACATATCATATTTTCTAATAGTCAAGTGTGGGCTGATCCCTTGGTATCTAAATCTGTAGATTGGGCTCAAACGTACAAAAATGAGATTTTTCTCCACATTTGGGAGACTCCCTCCATGTTTTCAGAAAAATCTAAACACTTAAATATAAGGGGAATAAATCCCCCCAAACAATAATGGTACCTGTGCATGTGCAGATGACTTACCAGTCCAGACACTGACTCCAGGGGGCCCTACCACCAATGCAGTGGTTCCTGAGAATCCCAGCTGCTGCAGCTCTCAGAGCAAGGGCAGCCCCAAGAAGGGCAGCCTTAAAAGCCCAAGAAGATGTCAAAGTAGGGAGGAGAGGGTTTGAATCCGGAAATGGTAATGATTTGTGCAAAAAGGAGCATCATGGTAAAATTCCCCCACCCTAGCCCGGATCCTGAATTATAATGAATTTTTTCTTGATTTTTTGTTCAGTCGCATATTTGAGTCTGACTCTTTGCGACCCCATGGACCACATCATGCCAGGCCTTCCTGTCTTCTGTCATGCTCTGGAGTTTGCTTAACTTCATGTTCGCTGTATCGATTACACTGTCTAACCATTTCATCCTTTGCTGTCCCCTTCTTCTTTGACCTTCAATCATTCCCAGCATCAGGGTGTTCTCCAATGAGTGCTCCCTTCTCATTTGGTGGCCAAAGTATTTGAGCTTCAGCTTCAGTATCTGGCCTTCCAGGAAACAGTCAGGGTTGATTTCCTTTAGGATTGACTGATTTGATCTCCTTGCAGTCCAAGGGTCTCTCAAGAGTTTTCTCCAGCACCATAATTTGAAAGCATCTATTCTTCAGTGCTTGGCCTTCCTTACAGTCCAACTCTCACAGCCATACATTACTACTGGGCAGGGGTCATTTCATAGAAAAAGAGGTGCAGGAGCTCATTAGCATAACTCATTAGCATATGCCACACCTCCTGACATCACCGGAAGTATGGTGAGCTGGCAAGAGAGAGAGAGAGAGAGAGAGAGAGAGAGAGAGAGAGAGAGAGAGAGAGAGAGAGAGATGGGGAGGGAGGAACAGAGGGAGGGAGCTTTGGAAAGGGTGTAAAGAACTTTGGGAAAGAAAGAAAGGCAGGGGGGCATTCCGGAGGGCTGGAATGGTATGGACATTGTCACGAGCCTCCGTCCATAGTTCTTCAGGCACTCTGTCTATCAAATCTAGTCCCTTAAACCTATTCTTTACCTCCACTGTATACTTATAAGGGATGTGATCTAGGTCAAACCTGAATGGCCTAGTGGTTTTCCCAACTTTCTTCAGTTTAAGCCTGAATTTTGCAATGATCTGAGCTACAGTCAGCTCCAGGTTTTGTTTTTAGTGACTGTATGGAGCTTTTCCATCTTTGACTGCAAATTATATAATCAATCTGATTTCGGTGTTGCCCATCTGGTGACGTCCATGTGTAGAGTCACCTCTTAGGTTGTTGGAAGAGGGTGTTTGCTATGACCAGTGTGTTCTCATGACAAAACTCTGTTAGCCTTTGCCCTGTTTCATTTTGTTCTCCAAGGCCAAATTTGTCCGTTATTCCAGCTACCTTTTGACTTCCTACTTTAGCATTCCAGTCCCTATAAGGACGTCTTTTTCTGGTGTTAGTTCTAGGAGGTGTTGTAGGTCTTCATAGAACTTGTACACTTCAGCCTCCTCTGCATCAGTGGTTGGGGCATAGACTTCGATTACTGGGATGTTGAATGGTTTGCCTTGGATTCGGACCAAGACCATTCTGTTATTTTTGAAATTGTATCCCATTACTGCCTTTCTCACTCTTTTGTTGAGAGCCAGTTTGGTGTAGTGGTTAAGTGCATGGATTCTAATCTGGGAGAACCATGTTTGAGTCCCTACTCTTCCACATGCAGCTGCGGGTTGACTTTGGGCAATCCATACTTCTGTCAGAGCTGTTCTCTCAAGGCCAGTTCTGGAAAGAGCTCTCTCAGTCCCACCTGCCTCACAGGGTGTCTGTTGTGGGGAAGGGAAGGGAAGGGAAGGGAAAGGAGTTTGTAAGCTGCTCTGAGACTCCGAGTGAAGGGCGGGGTATAAATTCAATCTCTTCTCTCTCTTCTATAATGGCCACACCATTTTTTCTACTGGATTCTTGGCCACAGTAGTAGATATAATGGTCTTCTTAGTTAAATTCGCCCATTCCCATCTACTTTAGTTCACTGATCCCCAAGATGTCAATGTTTAGTCTTTCCATCTCATTTTTGACCACGTCAAGCTTACCTTGATGCATAGATATTACATTCCAGGTTCCTATGCAGCATTGTTCTTTGCAGCATCGGACATTCCTTTCACCGTCAGACACATCCACAGATGAATGACATTTCGGCTTTCGCCCAGCCACTTGATTCTTTCTGAGTTACTTGTACTTGCCCTCTGCTCTTCCCTGGTAGCATATTGGACACCTTCCAACCTGAGGGGCTCATCTTCCGGCAACATACCTTTTAGCATTTTGTCACTGTCCATGGGGTTTTGTTGGCAAAGATACTGGAATGGGTTGCCATTTCCTTCTCCAGTGCATCATGTTTTGTCTGAGTTCTCTTCTGTGGCCTGTCTGTCCTGGGTGGTCCTCCACGGCATAGCCCACAGCCTCATCGAACCATGCAAGCCCCCTCGTAGTGTCAAGGCAGCGATCCACCCCTAAATCACACATAGTAATGCTGTAGGGTTCTTTTTTAATTAACTGTTTTCAAAGACTGGTTGGAAGGGTGGAATTTTCTTCAATAGAAGGAAATAACAAATCACAAAATGGAAGAATTACTAATGAAGAGTTCTCAGCAGAAAGGTAATTTTTGAAATCATCAGTCCATCACTGTGAAAGTAGGAAAAGGAAATGAATGTAAACAGGGGTTTTCTAATGCTGGTGGCAGATGCCATTTCCCCCAGATAGGAATTAGTGGATAAATCTGCACCTGTGCCAAGAGGCAACTATTTCAAGGGTCTGTAAAATCAAACCCCTTTATCCATTCTGCTTGAAACAAGGTGTCTTTAGATTAGAGGGAGGATATGTTCTGTGCAGATTCATGCCATTATCTTAAAAACAGCTTCCTTGGACCCTTTAATTGGTTCCTCTTTGAAAATAATGATTCTGAAATTTTGGAACCTGAAACAAACACACAGATTTGAATCTTGAATCGGTAGTGCCCTCCCCCAAAGCCAGCAATCATAGTAAAGGTCCTGGATCTGAAATTGCAACAATTTTTTTCTCAGTGCATATCCCTAGTGTAGACTTCAATCTTTGATGCTGTCTCACAGATACCACTTAATATTTTTCTGACTGCTTGACAGTATTTTATATTCTGCTGAAAAAATTATCTGTTTTTCAGTATATCTGAATCTCAGTGCTCTCTTCAAGACCTGCCTGAAGCATCCTCCCTTTGTTAAAATGACCTCTTGGAAACTTGTGCATGTCATCCCATGTCAGGACCCACTCCAGGTTTTCATAGGCCTTGGAATACATGGCATCATTTCCCATTTGATACAGCCTCTTTCTCCTTAACCACAGTTCTTTTTATTTGGTCCATTCCCTTTGACTCTACTCTTTCTTTTTTTTTACCAAACTTCTTTTCATTTCAATGCACTTTTTCTGGTGAAGAAAAATCAAACACTAATTTTTTTGTCCTTGGTTGCATGGAAGCAGTACAGAGAACTGTCACCCTGTGGATGCCACCATAATGAAAGTGCTTGGCTTTCAGTAGAGAAATGGTTTAGTATATATTACCACCCTGTATAGTTAATGTGGAAGAAAAGCTGAAGTTATTTCTTAAGTCAAGTGGGTCCCACAGTTTATTAAGTGCAGTATGTTTAAAATTACACAGGAATTATCCAAAATACTTCAAAAAAAGTATCACTCCTATTCTGATTCATAACTCGGATTTATTTACAATTGAGAAATAATTTCCACCATGCTTTATGATAAACTTGATTATTACTTTCCATTGTAATCATTTCTGTCATTCTAATTTATTAGTAATTTGTAACAAATTACAATTGTAACTCTTATAATCTGAGCTGTGGACTAGCAGTTCCTTGTATCCCTACAGAAATAGCAGGGTTCTCTGCCCTGCTTTCTGCCACCAAAATCATATTCCGTTCTCCATAGCTGGTGCACACCAACAAACCAAAACAGCACGCTGAATAGGTGGGGTAGTCAGGAATGATGAGAAAGGAGTGTGCAGCAAGAGGGGAGAATTGGTGGGAAATGCCAGTTTAGTCTGGATCAAACATGAAAACTCATAAATTATCTAAAATTAACAAATATATTAAAATTAGACAGAAACTCTACTATACTCATTACTTTAAAGAAAGATATTTTCATTTCTAGAATAGACACTATGTAAAGAAGAACACAATGCATCTGGACTATGAGCTTAAATAAAGTAAGGTCTAACATACTCTTTTAAAAAGGCAAGTCCTGCAAGACTGCAGTTCTAGGAGTAGGGTTGCCAGCTCTGGGTTGGGAAATACCCGGAGATTTTGAGGGTGGGACTGGAGGATGGTGGACTTTGGGGAGGGGATAGACCTCCGCAGGGTATAATAGCATAGAGTCCATTTTCTCTTCTCTTTCACCTGGAGTTCAGTTGTAATCCCAGGAGATTGCCAGGCACCACCTGGGAGTTGGTGACACTATCGATGATTCTTGCTGCTTAAACGATAGTTTTGGAGAGTAACAAGTGGGGGCCCTATGAGGACTCGTGGTGTGCATCTCATTTTACCCTCCCCTATGATTTCCTCTTTCCTTCTGCTGAAAGTCCCCATAGTCTCTCCCCTCTTCCTGACTCCTTCTCTCCTTCCTATCCACCAGAATCCACCTTTATTTGCCCCCCTTGTCTTCAGCGTTCCCTCCTTCCCTTCTCCTGGCAGCCTCTACTTGGAAAAACTATGGCCTAGTTGTGCAGTGCTGGCCATCAGGCTGGGCTAGGGTTGCCAAATTGTTTTCGGCCAGGAGCGGGGGGCTCCCGGCTGGCGTCCGGGGTGTGCGCGCGTGCAAAGCGCATGCACGCACCACGTGCGCGTCACCCGGATGTGACGTCGCACGCTGGGGGCGGGGCCACGGCCATTTGAGGGGAAAACTCTATGTTTTC
>NW_015169791.1:991576-1011087 GCF_001447785.1 Gekko japonicus
TTTCCCTCCTCCTAGCAACCTCCCTCCATTTCATTTTCTCTTCCCCACCAACTAACTTTTATCTGCCCCCCGATCTTTAGCTATATGTTTTATTTATTTATTTCATTGATACTCCACCTTTCTGCACTATGGTGACCCAAAGCAGTTTATATAATTTTCCTCTCCTCCTTTTTATGCTCACAATAGCCCTGTGTAGTAGGTTAGGCTGAGAGTGTGTTGCTGCCCTGAGGTCTCCCAGGGAGTTTCTACAGCAGGGTAGTGTTTTAAACCTGAGTATCCTAGATCCAGAATTATAACCACTGCACAACACTGGCTTTCACAGGGTGGCTGCTGTTGAACAATAGCAAGCAGGTAGTCCTGGGTGAGTCATGCAGATCATGTGGTATCAAGTTGCCCAGTAGTTGCTGCAAGGTTGGGCCCAATGAGTCCTCTCTCAAAGGTCCAAACAGGCCCGGAAAGGGCAATGCCCCCTCCGTCTGCCTTCTACTGACAGAAACCGAGGCTTGAAGGCTGGCAATACTGTTGTGTTTGCCTAACAACTGCCAATATGGCCACTGAGTTTCTTAAGGCTACAGGGACTATTTTTATTTAATTGGGACTTTTTAACTCCCCATGTGCTTTTTAAGATTTTTCTGCAAACCTGGGGCTTTTTCAGGTCTGTAGAAAGATTTGTCTTTTCTCTCCATGGCTACTGTCTCTAGACTTAAGTATCCACAGAGTTATATTGAGAATTCAGTATATTGATTAGAGACAATGGTTGGGATTTGTTATTGTGTATGGAGTTTGTTTTATTGCCTTTTTGTCCAAAAGAGTTTGGTGTAACTTGGAAGTCAGCATTATTTGAAACAGCATGACCAGGACTCACAATCGCACCCTGAGGAATTTTCCTTTCTCTTTTTAAACATTGTTTAGTATTTTTTGTAACCTGTAGCCTAATGAAGAGTTCTAGTGAACTCCAAATCTCACACAGTATTGTGTGTCATTTGGTGGATTCTAAAACAAAGGTATTCTGGGGATTGTGATCTGATTTTTTTGGGATTTTCCTTTGGGACCCACACAGCTGCTAATAACATCTTTCTATGCTTAAGGATGGCCATTAGAGAATATCAGTGGAGTTGCTGCTATGGACTTTAATTGTTTTTATTACCTCTTGCTTTTATGACCCCTACCTGCAGCAAATGAAACCTGAATCTCTGCCATTAACTGCAGTTGGGATTTTTGGTGAAGTTTCCAAAGGCAAATGGCAGTTGTTGGTCTTTATGGTGCCACTGGGCTTTTGTCTTTCTTAAAGAAATGCAATTATTTCTCAGTAGAGACATGATCTTGGTGTTTGCCTCACCTTGTTAAATGCTGACACTGACTCTGTCTCCTGTACTCCAGGTACTTGAACCTGACCCTGCAGCTCCTCTTAGAATAGGAGTGTGAGGTTGAGGAAGAAAAGTTTCTTTCTTGTACTTGGCTTCCCCTACAGTGAATTTGGGGAAGATTGGAAAGTGGTCTTATTCACATGGCTACATGGACTTTCTGACCATACATGGTATGGTGGCTATGGAGTGAGAGAGACAGAGAGGA
Source organism: Gekko japonicus (assembly GCF_001447785.1). Lineage (NCBI taxonomy): Eukaryota > Metazoa > Chordata > Lepidosauria > Squamata > Gekkonidae > Gekko > Gekko japonicus. The sequence goes on from NW_015169791.1 coordinate 993,149, forward strand.
GACTCTGAGGCAACTGCCTTCTGGATTGAAGAATGTCCAGTCCTCCACTCTGGTCTCTCCTTCTTTAAACTTTAAACCACAATGGGGGGGGGGGGTTTACAAGCTTCAAATAAAAGATTGGTAGCATGTAGGCTATGAGCTCTATAAATATCTCCTATTTGGAAACCTGCTAGACCAAGGCTGTAATCATTTGTGAGGTAAATAGAAAAAAATCACTTTTTCCTAGATATTTGACTAGAAAGACATGATACAGATGGAGATGATGAACAAGAAAAGTTTATTTAACAGAAAATAAAGTATTTAATAGGGTAACTCTTATGTGTGGATGAATTGATTCCCCTTTCTTTGATCAGGTTACTTCACAGGTTCAAGGCTGCTGTTTCCTCACACAGAGCACCTTTCCATAGAACATACACACACCAGGTAGGAATAAGGGGCCCTTAACAGGATGCTTATTTTTCTCACTAAAGCTTTCTTTCCTAAGTCAATCCGCCAAACCCTAACTAAAAGAAGAAGAAGAAGAAGAGGAGGAGGAGGAGGAGGAGGAGGAGGAGGAGATTGGATTTATACCCCACCCTTCACTACCAAAAGGTGTCTCAGAGTGGCTTACAAACTCCTTTCCCTTCCCCTCCCCACAACTGACACCCTGTGAGGTAGATGGGGCTGAGAGAGCTCTTGACAGAAACTGCTCTTTCTCAAGAACAGCTCTTATTAGAACTACAGCTTGCCCAAGGTCATCCAGTCAGGTGCAAGTGGAGGAGTGGGGAATCAAACCTGGTCCTCCCAGATTAGAGTCCGCACACTTAACCACTACACCAAACAGGCTCACCAAATAGAAGCCTGAGTCACTCCTTTCAAGAGCTATGAAATCCCTATACAAAGAAAAAAATATTTTCCCTTCTTAAGCTAAGGCTGGCTCACCTCCCCATGCAGTGGAGTTCCCTGGACTCTGATTGGTTAACAATCACTTGGCTTTGCATAAGGCCTATATCACAAGGATTGGTTCAGAGCCCTGGAGGAGAGATGGGACTGTTGATTGCCTTATATGGTAACAGAAGGTCTACAACACTGTGAGCACTTGGCATGGACCTGGGGTGGGTAACATACAGGTATCTGTCCACATGGAGCAGCAAAGTAACTTGAACCATCACTGTGTAGCTTCATTGTATGTGTGGGGCTTTCGTCTCAATATAAGGCAACTCTTCTCTTTGGGAAGTAAGAACATCTGTTCAAATTAGTAGATCTTTCTTGGTAGTTGCTCAGTTGATATGGAATGCTCTCACTAGGAGGTGAGTTTATGCTGTGCTCTTCTTTGATTCAGGAGTTCTTAAGAGCATTTAGATACATAGAAGGCCATTTCCTATTATCCTAGATTGAGGATTTATGACTTGTGCCACTGTTGTAATGAGTTTGGCTTATTCTTGTATAGATTATGATGTTTTTAAATTATGCTCTGAACCTCTGGAGCTTCTCAGAAAGATGGGCTGGAAATTTTATAAGCAAGCAAATAAACAAGCAAGCAAACCCTGAATTCTCTCATGGATAGCTATCAAATGTTGCTTTTCTTCATGGATAATCAGTTATATGTTCCCCTGACTGCATAACTAAGGAAGAAAAATATTATATCAAAGACGAATGACCATTGCAGTAACATTTTCTTTTTGAAAGATTTTTCCTTCCATTGGATTTTAGCCATTCTTCAGAATAAGTAGACCAATTTAAAGACCAATTAATGTGGATGACAAACCTTCATTCTCACAATGCTTGAGTTTAAGCTGTGGTCAGAATATCACTTTGCAAAACAAAAGAAGACTGCAACACAGGTCTTCAGTGGTCACCATTATATATAAGCAAAGAGGGTTTGAGAGAGATTAATTCATCGTACAGTGGAGCATAAAACTCACATCTGTCCTTTATACAAGCCAGTACACCCCATTTATTAATGCTGTTCTCTGCACTCGCAGGTCTAAGCAATTAACTCACACTGACTGGCTTCCCTAGCAAGGAGTGAGGATACTCTGTCAGTATGTTTATCCTAGCAACATATTGAAATCCAGAACAAATTGCTTCCATTTAATATGTTGCAGGCTGGAAAATCTGCTCCCAGAGACTTGAAATAATTAAAGGGCTGCTTTAATGATCAAGATTTTAAGGCTGATAAGTTACTAAAAGGCAAAGAGACACAACAAGAATTTGGGTAAAATTGAGCAAATGGCTATATATATTCTAAGCCCTTCTGTAGTAGAAAAGACCTTTTGATATAAGATCTAAGATAAGATGATAAGATAGAAAAACTATTTAGGACTTCTGGTTTATGGAACAGCGATGGCGGACACTCTTCCCAAGACAGGGAAGGGCAGTTCGCATGCCAGCGGCCTGGAGGGGTGCCACTTCAAGTGACACCCCCGAGGAGCCTTTGTGATAGGCTCCAGGCCAGGGGGCTTTTGAGGGGTAGCCTCTTCGATGGCGTAATGCTGGAGAATTGAGGCTCCCCTCCGCCTCGACAGTCCCGTCACTGAGTGGCCTTCAGGCATAAGCTGGACTGACCAGGACAAGCGCCGGAGATCGAGCGGAATGGCGTAAAACTGAGCGTGGTCAGAGAAACTGAACGACAATGAACGTGAGTTCTGAATAAAACGGAGTAGTTTGAAAAACAATTCCCCCACCACGGTTGAAAACAGTGATTGCAAAGAGGGACGCCTCTTATGCGAATGAGCGGCTAATGAACACGAAGGGGGAGAGGGGAGGAAGTAAACCGAAAGTGTTTTGAGAGACTTATCTGAATCGCGAAGTTGTCTGGCAAGTTTTCCGAGTTGTGTGGAAGCGATAGAAACTGTAAACAAAATGGGAAAGATGGCAGCCCAGCAGAGAAAGTTTAAAATGAAGCCAGGCAGTCAGAGTCCGAGACCGGAAGAGGGAGCAGATGTCCTCAAACTCCTGGCGGATATGCTCAAGCGGGTGATGCAGCAACTCAATAGTATTAACCAGCAATTGACTGTGATGAATAAAAACTTTGCAGCATAGCAGCTTCAGCTGAATGAAACAGAGAAAAAAGTGGAGCTGGAAAACGAAAAAATTAAAGAGATAGACACCACAAGCAAGAAGTTGAAGAAAAGGTTGGGAGAGGTGGAAACGAAGCAGAATTGCCAAGAGAATTGAGTTTTGCAGCTACAGATGGAAAAAGCTAACATGATTCTCAGGTTTCAGGGGGTTCCTGAAACGGATGGGCAAGACTTGAAGAGGGTGCTTGGTGAGATCATCGCTCCAGTAGTAGGTTTAACAGCCGATGAACTGGTAAACGAAATGAAGTCAGTCTATAGGGCATACTCCAATTACATTAAAAAAATAACCTACCTGGAGAAATAGTGGTTAGGTTTTTAAGAAGACAAACCAGAGATGCCATTTTAAAAGCAACTTCAGCAACTCCACTGAAAATGGGAAATGTAACCATCAAAACCTTAAAGGACATTCCATTTGAAATTAGACAAAAGAGGAAAAATTATAAGGACTTAATTTCTTTTCTTCAAACTAATGGAATTTCGTACAGATGGGTGGTTCCGGAAGGCATCATCTTTAAGATCAACGATAGAAAGGAGAAGATAGACTCCACTTTTAAAGCTAAAGAATTTTTGAAACGTCAGCTGGGAACAGATGATGAGTCTAAAGAGAAATAATTGAAGTCGAGTGACTCTGCTACCTCGGGAACGGAAGAGGATTCTGCGGCAGAAAAGGGTGCAGGACTTGCCAGAGTGGTATACGATTTTAGAGACAGAAAGCCAAAGTAAAGGCAGAAGGACTTGAAAAATGGCCTTTTGAAGCAAAGAATAAGAAGATGATCAGAGACTTCTCTCATAACAACTAACAAAATAACATACAAGAAGCGAATTGTTATAAGCAAGAACAAGTATGTTGTGATAATAAAACTAATGGTACTAACATATTTACTAACAGTGAAAAGATCTCCTTCTCTTGGGGTTTTAGTCTAGTGAGGTTTGCTTTTCTTTATCCCTAGTTGTAGTCTCTCCCTTATATTTCTTTATAGTTTGTAGTATATGCAAAATAAAAAATATCCCTACGGGGATTAAAAAAAAATTCCTAGGCTATGCCTTATAGTTTTCAGGTTATGGAGGATGAAAATTAGGGAAATATATACATGCATGATGCATCACAGAATGATGAAATAAAACATAGCAATGATCTCAGTTAATATATTTTATTTTAGATACCTATAAGAATACATACTACATGAAGCACATTTTACAAAAATCAATGCAATATTTGTAATGCAATATTATAAGTTTAATATTGTCCTCATCAATTTCAGACTTGTTCACCAATTCTGAGAGGAACTTGAATCTTTTTGCAATCTGCTCATATGGGTCAGTCCTCTTGCCTAATTGGATTACCAAGCAGTCATGGAGTTGATTTAGAACTTCTATCCTAAAATTTTCAGCTCCTTTCAAAGAAGCCCTTCCACTTGTTCCATCTGAAAATTTCTTTGTAACCATGCATTTGGAAGCATCAGAATAACTTGAGATAAAATCTTCACTCAAACCGTTTACTTCTGATTCATAGTGTACAGTTCGGTCAGCTGAATTTTCTCGGAGTTCTTTAACAAATGAAAGTAAAAATAACACAGAAGATAACCTTCAAATACATAAAAACCAGGAGTTTGGCGTTTCTTGCTTGTTTTGTTGAAACGCTCAAGAACGTCTTCCCAAACAACTGTTAAAATAGCATATTCCACTATAGAGAACAATGGAGGGGATAGGGGCAACCTGTTTTGGGGCCCATAGAATTAGACCCCCTGGTCCACTGTTCTTGAAACTTGGTGGGTATCTTGGGGAGATACTCCAGCAGCTAATCTGTGAGTTTGGAGCCTCTCCCTCAAACCCCCTCCCCTCTAGCTACCAGAATATACCCTATGTTTTTGCCATTGACTTCAATGGCCCATGGGATATAATGGAGCCGAAATTGATATTCGGCTGGCCGAAAGACTCCCGAATCGCTTGTACTCCAAAATTGACATGCAGGAGTCTTTCTGCCTGCTAAAATTGATTCTGGCCAAATTGGGCCAATTTTTTTTTTTGGGCACACCCCTAATGCACAGTACAAAAAGTCTAAACACATAATTTACATATATTGTAAATCCAGGTTAACCTCACAATATTGGAACATCAGATAAGATTTCCGGGCTGTATCTGGGAGGCTGCAGTCCTTCTCACTTGGATCCTGAATGCCACTTCATCTTTGTTTTAAAAGATCTCTAATACTTGCACAGATTACCAACATTTACTTGCAGTAATCCAAAGCAGGCCTTGAAACAACAAGATCTGTGCAGGCCTTTCCCTCCCCTTCTGGTGCAGTTTCTTCCTGGGCCAGGCCAAACTCCTCAGAAGTGCAACAGTTTTAAATAACAACCAGCCTGCTTGATGGGAAGCTACAACACTGAGCATGCTCCATTCTAAGGTCAGTATTAAGTACCTCAACCCCCGGCTTATGATTCTGTCACTAAAATAGCCTTATTTTAATAACAAATACTTTAAAAATTCCATTAACTTTTGTTGAAAAATTCACTCATTTAAAAAAAATTGCTTCAGGGACCCCCTGGGATTGGGCTCCCCAAAGCTTAAGCTTCATTAGTTTCACAGTAGAGCCGCCTCTGCTTACAACAGTGTCTGTCCCTTTTTCTGTCAGCATCTTTAAGTCTCAGGCGGTTCTTTTTCACGCAAAGAGCCATCTATGTGACCCATGTCTTCAGCTGAGTGGGTACATCTCCCCCAAGGTTTCAACAGAACCTTCACTTTATTTTTGTCCTGCTTGTCTTCCCAATGGGAACTCAAAGTGGCTTGCAACATTCTCCTCTTCTCCGTTCTTTTCTTATGAAAACCCTGTGAGGTATGAGTGAATGACCCAAGGCTACCCAGCGAGCTTTCATGGCAGAGTGAGGATTCAAACCTAGGCCTTCCAGTTCCTGGTCCAACACTAAAGTCACTACACCATGCTATGGAACATACCCAGTAGTTAAGAAAAGGCTTTTTAAAATATGGCCTGGCTCCAGTCTCTTGAGTCCAAATCCATTACACTGCACACATGCCCCTTTACATCTTTAATTACGGGAAATGGTTCAGAGTTCTGAATGTAAAATGTATATCTGCATATTTCTCACTGAGTGTCATTTTCAAATCTCATTACTTTCTTATTTCCCTTCCTTCATTTTTCTAATTGTTTATTTTTGTCATATTCTTGTGGATGGAGAAAAAATGATGGAAGAAAATATTATCCCACCCAAGCAAATAGGTTTAAATATGATCTAAAACAGCTAGATTTGAGGGGTGGTAGTTTTTTTGCATTAAGGTTTCAGCATTCATTCAGCTGGGGTACAAAGTGCTGTAGCAATCTATGGCCATGAAATGCTGTTGCAAGCACAAGGCTACAAAACAATCGATAACACGTGGAGGCAGTAATCAACATGCAGATTAATGAACAGGATTCTATCCACCGGGGAGCAGTGGAACAAAGACCAGTTGAGCATTTTAATTGCTGAGTTATAGCTAAATCTCAGTTCTATATCAATCTCTATCTATTATGACTATTGATGCATGGCAGACATTAACAGGAAAACAATAACATAATGATTCATAACTGCTTGGGTGCTAATGAACAGTGAGTGTTGAGAGGAATACAACTGTGATGACTGTCTTCTCAAAGCCTACACCAAGGTTCTGAAATAATATTGCCAATTTTCTCAAATTTCACAGTACCCAACTGAAACCCATTTAAACCCAGATGAGTTTAAACAGAACAAATGGAAGAGCAAGCCACCTTTACACCCTCTTGGTGTCAGTTTCTCTCTATCACTGTCCTCTTGAATAACAGCTGAAGCAAATTCATTAATTCAATTAACCGAGGGAGCCATAAAAATCAGATTAAATATCTCTTCCTCTTAGCTAAGGTGACTTAGTGGAGCTCTCTGTCAATGAGAGCTGTTCTTTCAAGTATGCTATATAGTTGAATATATATATATATTCTGGAATCTTTTATTCAATAGATTCTTCTTTATCTTCTTTATTCAATAAACTCTTCTTTGTTTTACTGATTGTTTATTAGCTTGCCCAGCTTACTGTTTAACTTTTAAAAGGAGCAGTCCTCCCCCCGCCCGTGGATCAGGATTGTTTAACCCAGTTGAATACATAGGAACCTGTGAAATTATCTTATAGAGAGTCAGACCATTGGCTTACAAAGGTCAGTACGGTCTGTACTGATGGGCAGAGCTCTTCCACATCACCTGATCCTTTTAACTGGAGATCTTTAAATGGAAATGGCAGGGACTGAACCCTGGCTTTTCTGCATGGAAAGCAGATGTTCCGTCACTGAGCCATAGCTCTGCCCCAGCCCTCAGGAAATTTTCCTGATATAGTCCTTTCTTTGTTTATATTAGCCCTAGGAGGAACAAATAGCACATATTATTCTGTTCTCTCAACCCCCCCCCCACTGGAACTAAAACTGGCTTGTATGTGTAATTTCTGTTATGAAAACAGTGCGCAGATCCAAATCTCCCCCAGCAGTTGCTTTAATACACACACATTCAGAGACCTCCCACATAATGTGTAGTTCAGTTCTCAGTGCAAACTCCTTTTAATATTTTTATGTCCCTTAATGCCCATTACCTTTCTAACTAGGTCATCCTTAGGATCCCAGAGTTTCCCTTTTAAATGTCTGAACATGCCAATTATGTCCTTTGCACTGAAAATATAGTCTGAAGGCCAAACCACATGGGAAGTTTTGGGGATCATTGATTGGATTCTTCACATATAATTTATGCCCCCAAAGTAGCAAAAGTGTATATGGATTAGGACCACAGTGCTGCGGAAGGTTTTTTTTTTTTTTTTTTTTTTTTAAAGTCCCTGTGCCACTTCACTAAATAAACCTGCTTTTAGATTTGGTGGTGAAAAAAAGGACACGAAGTTAAGTGCATAGATGATCACTTTGCACTGATTTATACAGCAGCATAACAAACTATTGACAGGGTAAGCATCCATCATCTGTAAGCCTTCTATCAATTGATGGCCTGCATGTGATGAAACAGGATTTCATATAACAGTGGCAATTCCGTGTGTGAACTGGCCAGTGCTTTCCTTGATAATGAAAGTCTCTTAAATTTCATCTCCTCCTCTAGGATGTTTAGGTTTGGACACCAGTGGAAATTTCCCAGGACTGTTCAGAGACTCCTTTGACCTTCTTCTCATCACTTCTGTCCTGGCATTTGCGGGGCAACATACTGTCCTGTTCCTTTTATTTGGGTCACAGATGGCCCCAGCCACATTCTTCACTTCCTCACAGAAGAAACATACACTCGATATATTAGAACAGATGTACAGTAACTTTTTCTTTTGGCATTTACACCACCCTCTGGTCTAATTAATCCTGACATTGTGACTGTCATAATATGAACTGCATCAAAGGAAGGAAATAACAGATTGTCCTTTTGACAGGAAATATGTTTATTTCTCCATTTAGTGACTCCCAGTTTTTCTTCAGCATTTTGCTCTTTTTTCCTTGGAACATAAAAAGCAAAGCAAAGCCTTCTAAATGAACACAGCATAGCTAACTTCCATTCAACAGGAAGGAAGGAGCTAGATTTAAGAGCTGCCAACATACCTGCAAGCCTCTGTTTTGATCTAAGATTTTGCATTGGAATTCTAATTTGTTGCCGCAACAATATTCCAGAATGCTAACATTTTTTTTGCTGTCTGTTAATAATATATGTGGCAGCTCTACATATTTTATATTTAAACCTGTCTTAAAAGTTACATCTTTATAGATAATAACTTGCCTAAAAATCTTGAATTATTTATTCTTATTTCAAGCACATAATGAACTGTGTTTTTATAAGGTCAGGTACCAAATAACAACTATTAATAATATAGTTCTGTGTCTAGAGAATGGAGTGCTTGAATATATATTTTTACATCACACAGAGGACACAGTGTAATGCCATGACAACTGGCCAAACAAGACATTTCTCTCTGAAACATATTGTTGTAAAATCACAAATAGATATAAAATGTATAATATTTCATACACGTACACATACACATGTTTCTATATACAGAAGTAAATCAAAACAACAAAAGTTGGTTCTTTGCCATTCTTTACAAAAACTAATTTTGTCTGAGAGGAACTCAACAAATCAGAAAGAATAGTTTTTCTTTCTTTATTTGTAGTTTTTCTCCACGTAGCAATATTCAGCAAATTTACCATTTTGATAAATGGTGGAATGATTTTCATCCCGAAACAAAGTAAGTACCTGAAACTTGCACTGAAAGTAAGAATTATCAGTTTAAAGAACGGTTAACACAGGAGATGCAGCCCCTCAAAAAGAGAACCAGTGACTTGGCTGAGACACCAAATGAAGCCCACACTCCACTTGTCTCTCATTTTCTGCAAGACTCAAAAATACATGTATATACTTGCCTCCTCCAAGCCCTGATGGACAGGGATACTTTCCAACCATTAATAACTATTGATCATTAAGAAGCTCTAGCATTCCTTTTAGCATGGGCTCTGGGGTTTTTGCAGGTGTTCCACTTTTTACCAGGCCCAGAGAACAGACCCATTCACAGTAACCAGACTCTAAACTCAAATCGGTATTATTCCTTCTGATGTTGCGTTCCCACATGCCACTCAGGCAATGTTAATTGCTTTTGGTCATATGAATGGTCCCTACAATGGTTCCTTTCCACAACAGCATCATTTCTCCTAGAAACTGTGATAACACAATTTTTGGAATTCTGATGTTGTAAGAGTACAGCAAGTAATAGGACATGCAGTAAAGAAAAATATAACATCAGAAGTGGCCTCCAGATGCTAATTGTGATGAAACTGTTATCCCTCTGAAAGGCCACCACGCACCATTATTGGAAGTCTTTGAAAGGAAAGTCATAAGAGGATGGAGTGAATGATTGGGTCAGGGTACATCTGAAAGCTTTTCAGTTGTAGCACTTTTCAGCTGTTTGTTTGCATGTGGAATGAGCACAAATGGAGTGGGATCACAGGCACTGTCCCCATCCCAGATCCTCATACATTCATCAGCATGCACACTGCACAGGCGTAGGATCAGTGCATATCACTCTATGTCTCACAAAAAAGCACAGTGTGGGGAAAGTGTACATACATACAACTTGTATTTGTATGGATGCTGAGGTGGATACAGAAGGTGGAATTTTACTCCCCCATCACATATCCATTCTATGTGAATTTGACAATTCAAAAGAGGCAATTGTAGTGCTAGTTTCAGGACCACAGGTTACAGGAATCCATTTTCATTGATTTCTGACTCATCTGGCATATCCAGCCTATTATCAGTCAACATTGAGCTTGCTATAAATGCTCTCAGCTTTTTTACTACATCAGATTGCTGGACCTTCAAGGTCATTTTGCCATATGATTCTGTTGAAGTCACTTTCCCCGTGACCCACATGATGCTGGTCACTGTCTAGGCAAGTGTGAAACCCACGTGAGAAATTCCATGTCAGTGTATGTTTTGCTGTTCTTAGGTTATGCATATCCAGCCCAAAACCTAGTTTTTGAGAATTTCATTGGCTGGTACGTTGCTAAAGAATGGCTGCATTCAGATGTCACAACAAATTTCTCCTTGTGATGGCTTGCATGTCATGCCCAAACCCTCATCCTCCTTTTGTCTCCCTGTTTGAAAAGCACCTCAAACCTTTGGGAAGACTTTGACCAAAATCTAGTTTGCCATTATATCATAATGCAGTGCCTGTGGTGTTTAGAATTCTACTGCATGGGGGGAAAACAAACACCAGTTTGACCAGATGCCTACACTCAGATATCACATCAAACTGGAGCTTCATAGAAGTCTTCTGAAAAAGGAACCTTTTAGCCATGTGCTGTATATGAGGGAAGGTGGGAAAGAACAGGCAAGCTATGATCATGGCCAAATGGAGGTTTGCCATGATGTCTGAATACAGCATATGATACATAGGAATGGCTGGTATTATGTATTTCATGTCACTGTATCGACAGGGCCACTGACAGAAGGGGACTGGGGGGACATCACTCAGGGGGCCCAAGACAGCTGGAGGGCTCTTGAAGCCAGCAGTGTGCTGCATCCACCCGAACATCTTTTCATTAATTTTAATGCCATTCTGGCTGCAGCCACTGGGGGTGCAGAGACGTTTGAGCACAGTAAAAGGCACTCTACTATTGACTACATTTCCCCTCCTCCAAGACTGAAGCAAACTTGCCTAACAGATCACTTAGCCCATCAACCAAAGCAGCATGGTCCTGGCTGCTACAGTAATTGCCAGCCTGCAGGTCATTTCCTGCAATAATCTAGCCTTTCTCTATTCTTTTCCTTGTACCCAGATCAGCCAGATCTTGCAAAGCAGTAGTTAGGATGTTGCAGTAAGATAAAACAACCTTTCCCTCTCTTAATTTTTCTCCCTCTTTTCCACACTTTTCTCATTCATTTCCGACTCCACTTAATTTTCCCAGCCCCTCCCCCTTTATTTTCACTTCTTGGTCTTAAGACCTTTTCAGTCCTCTCCTGCTTGGCAACAGAATACACTTAAGAACCATATAGTAGCAAACCTTTGTTAATATTATGAGCAGAAGGGGAGGGACAGTTAATATGTCCCCATGATCTAAAAAAGTAGTAAAAGGATGCTTCCCCCCTCCTCCACCCTTTACATGCATGATAATGGAACACGAATCTGTTTTCGTGTTTATACATGTGGAACAGAAGTTACAACACCCAGTTCAGGCACTGGGTTGTTAATCATTATTCTGCTGGTAAAAGATCTAATAGCCCTCTGTAAAGGCTACTGTGCTGTATGGCAAATGATATAATCTTTCTAATACCATTAAAATTACATTTATAACAATACCATACCCAGTCTTTCTCCTCAATGGGGACCTAAAGTGGCATTACCCTCATCCTCCATTTTCTCCTCACAACATCCTTGCGGGATAGGTCTGGCTGAGGTTGTGTCACCCAGCAACCTTCCATGGCGGGTTGGGGATCTGAATATTAGAGACACATGACAGGTTGCTTAAAATCTCTCTTATTCCAGGTTGTCTGTCGTGAAGATAACCTGGTTCAGGATAACCTCCATTATCATCATTCTGGGGTTGATGGTCACTTTTCAAACATGTAGCATTATTTTCTGAGTTATGCCTGCCACAGAGATCCTTAGCTTTAGTTACAAATAGCACGGTGTTAGCACGGTGTGGTGGCGGTTTGTCTCACCAGGCCCAGGATATTCTCATGCCTATTCATTTTGGCCTGGAACTCCCACAATCATCCTGAAGCTGTTGATCAGTTTTTGAGTCTCTGAGCTTTATTCTCTGGGGAGTTATGCCTACTAGCGTGGTGTAGTGGTTAAAATGTTGGACTAGGATCTGGGAAACCCAGGTTCAAATCCCCATCCTGCTATGGAAGCTTGCTGGGAGACCTTGGGCCAGTCACATACTCTCAGTCCAACCTACCTCACAGGTTTGTTGTGATGATAAAATGGAGGAAAGAAGAATGATGTAAGCCCCTTAGAATCCCCACTGCAGAGAAAGGTGGGACATAAATACAGTCCAGGTTGTCTGTCGTGAAGATAAATACAGGATGGAGGTCCTGTACCTGAGCCGTGGTGGAGGGGGCTTGGGAATCTACCTCCCGACCCTTGATGGGGTGCCTCTGATGCTGGTGCCAATGGTGAGGAGTTTAGGCATGAAATTGGATGCCTTACTTCCTATGCAGGCCCAAGTCACGACTGTTGCCCAGTCAGCCTTCTACCATCTTTGGCTGGTCAGGCAACTGATCCCTTACCTCCCCCTCACTGTGACCTAACCACAGTGATCCATGCAATGGTTACCTCTAGACTAGACTACTGCAACTCACTCTACACATGGCTACCCTTGACTCTGATCTGGAAGCTTCAGCTGATGCAAAATGCAGCAGCATGCCTCCTGTCTGGAGCACCTACGCGGGTGCACATATAGCTGGTGCTGTGCCATCTGCATTGGTTACCAGCTGCATACTGAATCAGATTCAAGGTCTAAGGCTGTGGTCACATGGGAAGGTAATTCCGCTTTATTCCTGCTTTAATTTAATCGGGAACATTTTTCTTTGGGTTGGGCCGATTAGATGCAGCCGGCCCCTCTCTTCCACCACCCGCTCGCCTGCCAGCTCCTAAGGAAAATTAGCTGTCTTCCTCTGGCTATCCTTTTTTCTTTACTGATGTATTACCCATGTTGATGCCTTGGCTAAATTGTCCTTGACAGCTCCAGCAAGCTGCCTGCCCAACCAGCCCCGGAGGGGTGGAAAAGGAAGACTGGCCGAGAGGGCTGCTGCACTCAGCTCGGCTTGTCGGGGCTGCGGCAGAGCCTCCACCACGCCAAGTCCCTCCAGGTGATCCTGCCAGCCACGGGGCAGGCTCGGGTGGCTGCTGCTGCTGCCACCCCTGTGGACGATGGTGCCGCCGCCGCCGCTGCCATTGACCCATGAAAAAAGGCTCAGCCCCGCCATCTCTGCTATCCTCCTTGCCGGCCCCTGTCCAGGCTGCTGGAGCTCCTGCCTCTCATTCCCGCCTCCAGGGTGCTGTAAGCTCTGACAGTTCCTGGGGAAGGGGCTTCTGTTTCTTTCAACAAATTCATATTATCTTTAAACAGATAAATTAACATAAAATAATGTTTAATAATAGATTTATTAAGTGCATGCTTGCTCAAGCACTCAAACTGGAAGCTTAAAAAAAAAAATCGCACAAAGAGCGATCAGGTGGCCCTAATCGCAATTATTGCAAAAGATGGCTGTCCAGATGGGTGAAATCGCCCATTCAAAGCTCAAGTGCCAGGAAAATACTTGATTTTCCAGGGGGCAGGAAAACCCGGAAGCATTGCAGGAGTGAGCCCGCTTCGGCACGGGAGGCGGATTCGCCTGTCTGATCAGCAAACTTAAATGCGGGATGGAGCAACCGTGAACCCCAATCAAAAGGACCGTGGGAATGCAGACTTAGTGCTAACTTTTAAAGCCTTATGTGATCTGGGGCCATCATATCTGCAGGACCCAGAGAGCCCTGCACTCCTCTCAACAGCTTCTTCTGGTGGTCCCTGGCCCTAGAGACATCCGTTTACCCTCGGCCAGGGCCAGGGCCAGGGCCAGGGCCAGGGCCTTTTTAACCCAGGCCCTGGCCTGGTGGAACCCTCTTCCAGGTGATATCTGAGCCCCGTGGGATCTGTTACAATTCCACAGGGCCTGTAAAACAGCTGTTCTGCTAGGCCTTTGGTTGAGGTGGCAGACGTCCATGCATAATGCCCCCCACCCCACTTCACTTTTCCCCACTTATGGGGATAAGTTATAGGTGGTCAGTATCTACTACCTGACCCTTGAGCCATCTGACATATGCATGGGTTCAACTGGACTTCTGGAAATTGCCATCTTGAGAATGTTTGCTGTCCTGGTATTGTGTTGTGATTTTACTTGATTTATTGCAGCTGTATTAATTGGTTGTAACCCACCCTGAGCCCACTTGCGGGGGAGGGCAGGATAGAAGTATAATAAAAAATAAGTAAAATAATAAACAAAAAAACAAAATGGACAGCCAGGCCAATTCATTTATTCCTATAGATTCATGGTAATGACAAGCCAAATGATTTGTTCATATTGTTACGATATTTGGTTTGGATCAGGGTCATATGGGCAGGGCCCTAGATGAAATCTTTGTCCAGGGTAGGGTTGCCGAGTCAATTTACCTGCAAAGCGGGGGGATTCCTGGCTCCGTCTGGAGTCTCCCCACTTTGCATGTGCGCACCGCAATGACATCACCGGAAGTGATGTCATCGCATTGCCCATGTTGGGGGTGGCGCACCGTGACTCGAGGGAAAACCATAGAGTCACCATAGAGTTTTCCCTCAGTTCACAGAGTGTCCCCCCACAACGTGGCCAGCATGGTGATGTCACCTCTGGGTGACATCATGACGCTGGGGATGCCCTCCGGCAGTGGGTGGAGTTTCCCCCGGGGCCTGATCCACCAGCGGCGGGTAACGCGCCTCCCGGGTGGGAATTTACCCGCCCCCAGCGGGGGCTTGGCAAGACTAGTCCAGGGACGTATGGTGGCTCTCAGTAGCCATGTGTATCGGTCTCCCCCTTTCTTGCTCACACAATCCCTTTGACTCTTTGACACCAGGTGTGTTCTTGACGCATTAAGATATCTCCAAAAGATGTTGTCCACGCCGTACCCATTTCTAAAAAAGAGATATCTGGCTTACAAAAGCTCCACATTTGTTGAAAGTATATAGTATTATTCATTGGAATTTCTACAATGGCCCAGAACAGCTGTTCTTTGGGAATGGTTTCCAATTGTTTTCCTTGAGGGGATTAGAAAATATCAGGGATGGATATTGCAATAAGCAAATATTTGAGAAAAGCCCCAATGGAAGATGGCAAGTAAGAAATATAACACTGGAAATAAAAGGATCTTTGCCTTTGGACAGAAAGCCTTCCTACCAATGAGTTTAAGACACTATTTTAAGACATAAAACCACCAACATTGTTTTGGACCCAAAGTTGCCCTGCTTCTCTTTTTGCTTTCTGAATTCCCTGCAGGAATCCATTTGTCTGCACATACCTTGCAAGTCCTGATCATTGTTGCATGTTGGAATCTCAGAAGGTAGAAAGCAATATGTGCTAGACACTCCCAAACAATGTCTTTTCCCCCCAGATGCAAATTCCGTCTACAGCAATACAACAGTAGCAGATAACCCCAAATGGGAACTGCACTTCCTTTAATAGAAAGAAGGCCTGCAAATGCTAAGCTTCCCACAGCATCTGTTAGTGCTGAGCATAATTTTTCTGAAGTAATCCCAGCCATTCCACATTGTGGATATTTGCATTTGCAGGCTGTCATTTCTCAGTACACATGACTGCATAGGCTACCCAGTCTGCATGCTTGGCTACACAAGCCTATGCTTCATTCACAACTGTTTCCATCTACCGTATGCCAAGCTGAGAACATGAAACAGCTGCTCTAATAGGACTGTTCACTGTTATCACAATATAGAGAGAAGGCTGACTTGTACGGAGACATGTTTTGTTTTCTGTTTGCTGTCTGGTTTTTGCTGTTGTTCGCGGCACCTACGGCCTCTCTGTAAGCAGACTTATTAATGGAACTGCTGTTCAGAGAAATCAATAGTCTACTCAAACCAAGCAGAAATCTCCCCGTCTGGGCACACACACACACACGCAGCCCACTCAGGTTTTTTAGTTGGAGCCTTTCTGTGGATATGAAGAGGAAGGGAATTGTTACAACCATTTGTATACTATATCTCATTCTTTTGATCAGCTTGGCGAGTTGCTGTGCAGCCAAGTCCCAAATTCCAGGAAGTCAACAGGAGACTTTTATTTGGGGTCTAGGTTCAGGCCTGCGGTAAATATCTAAAGAAGCAAACCACCCTCTGGCTATTTGTTTCAAATAGTTTCTCGCCTTCTGGCAACATGGTACTTCCAGTAGCAACCGCAACAGTTTGTTGCAATCCTTTGAAAGGCTGGTCTGAGGCCAGTGACTTCAGGTGCACTGTGTTTGAAGTGTTAATTATAGGGAATCACAAATAGATTTATTACAATAAATAACCATTATTACAGGGCCGGGGAAAATCTTAGTTATTTCAAAGTGTCCCCTCTGCTTGCTCTCTTCTTGACTGCCTTTGCAAATATGAATTGCTGTCTTGGGAGAAGCAGCTTAGAGCTGTGAGCAGTTATAACTGCTGAAATTTGTTTCTACTCTCCGCTAAGCTACAGTGTACACAACACAGAAAAGCAGAAATAGAATGAGTAGAAAATGCAGCTTTGGGTTTGTTTGTCTGCTGTAGCGCATGGCTGCTGGAAATTACCCTTGCTCTGCAGGCTTGTTTTATCAAACCCTCCAAGACTCAGCTCTTTGAATTGACACCAGACTGTTTTCAGGTGTTGCCTTCAGCGAGCATTACTGGCTGTGTATGTGCTCACATACTAAGAGACTGGCCATTTATTAAATTAAAATGAAAAAGGAGCAGAGGGGCTTAGGAGAGAAGGAAAATAGAATTAGAGAAGAATATTATTACGTGCTCTGTGCTACTGAGTGTGAGAGACGTCACAGGAGCAGCACTACAAGGATTTGTTTCATTTGGGTGAGAAAGTACTGGAGACTAATGCTGCCTTTTAGATATTTGTTTTAGTTAAAGATATGAAGCAGATCATTTTGGAAACAAATAAGCACTCTTAAAAGCAGACACCACTGTTACAGATACTGCATCATGTCCCCAAAGACAGTGGCTACACTCCAAAGATGGCCCAGTTTCAACCAACAATCAGCTCTTTCTACCTTATTTTCTCCTAATGTGAACTGCAAACTCACTCAATGCTCCTTTTCTCAATGTCTCCTTTCTGCATTTGCCTGCCACTCTGGATTTTCCCAGTGTTCAAGTTGAGGCAATTTAAGTCCATGGCAAAACAGCATCCGAATAACCTGGAGCAACAGCAGGCTGAAAGTGGCCTGACCACTGAAGGGGGGTAATGTAATGCAGAATGGGGGGAAAACCTGAGTTAAAAAAAGGGTTGAATTCAGTTTTAGTGCAGAATTGCTTGGAGAACACGTGATTAAAAGAAGAGTGCAAGAAAGGGCCTCCCCCCATTCCCCCTCCTTCTTAATTATACCACACATTACAAAGTCTGATTGGTAGAATATTCCAGATGCTGGAGATTCCCAGCTATCAGGACTATGTGTTCAGGGCTTCCATTGATGAAACATTCCTGGACAATCTAGCTCCCAGCCTCGCAGCGACACCGCTAGGGCCAGGGGCTGCTTTGCATGACGCTGTGCATTGTGACATGGGTGGTGGGCAGAGCCAGTGCTGTTAAACGGCCAGTGTTATGCCAACTTCTCCAGGAA
>NW_015169792.1:0-12207 GCF_001447785.1 Gekko japonicus
TTCTCGAAAGTCTCTTTGGCACACATTGTGACTAAGCCCAAATGTCTCCTGTTTTGCCCCAGTTGTTTGACACTTCGTCCTGGCAGTGAATGTTCCCTTTTGAACACTGCGGCCTGCCCCTCCCTCGTTGTGTGTTTTACCCTGAGTTGTTTTCAAGGACAAGTTAATGCTCTCTTCAGATTTCCTCTGGTGCTGGTCAGAAGAGCCTGTCTTGACTTGTACAACATCACTGCCGTTGACTAAGCGTTTCCTTCTTCCTTTAGTGAGAAAAATCAATACTGGGATAGCCCAGCTGCTGTGGTCTTGATGAAAAAGAGGAGGTGAAAGATGAGCTTTCTACACAATCTCAGGGTGGTTTCACACTAGTCAAATGTTGTGCAATTCCCACCATTGGTACACATACTTGTACTGGGGTTTCCAGAGGACATCTTAATCAATCTGTTCTTCTCTCGTTCATTGCCCCATTCCCCCCTGCCCCGGAGCTTATCTGTTGCATTTTTTTTGTGTGCAGAATGGGAACACAATCTCTTGGGGTGTGGATGTTCTCTGCATTACTATTTCATCATGTTCTCAAGATGATGGGTGTTTTGGTTCATGCGAGTGGGTGGCATGATGGGAAAGCACCGAATCACAGAATCACAGAATAGAATAATAGAATCATGGAAGGGACCTCCAGGGTCATCTAGTCCCTACACAATCTCAGGGTGGTTTCACACTAGTCAAATGTTGTGCAATTCCCACCATTGGTACACATACTTGTACTGGGGTTTCCAGAGGACATCTTAATCAATCTGTTCTTCTCTCGTTCTTCTGGAGCTTATCTGTTGCATTTTTTTTTGTGCAGAATGGGAACACAATCTCTTGGGGTGTGGATGTTCTTTGCGTTACTATTTCATCATGTTCTCAAGATGATGGGTGTTTTGGTTCATGCGAGTGGGTGGCATGATGGGAAAGCACCGAATCACAGAATCACAGAATAGAATAATAGAATCATGGAAGGGACCTCCAGGGTCATCTAGTCCAACCCCCTGCTCAGTGCAGGAGCTTCACAAAACTACCTCCCCTTGATACCCCCCCCAGTGACCCACTCCATGCCCAGAAGATGGCAAAAACCCCTCCAGGATCCCTGGCCAAACTGGCTTGGAGAAAATTGCTTCAGTTGTCAGCAACCAGATTGCTTGACACGGCTGTAATCTTTTAAAAATCAATATCGATGGTATTACATTGTTATAGGACACTGTTATTTACCACTGAGAATTGGTGCCATTTCTCTTTCTGCCATTAGGCACTGCCCTTGTGCTGTGATGGAATCCTGCCTTCTCTCACTGGTGTTGGCGGCCATCTTTATGACTTTCTTCTTCTCTCCCTCTTGGTAGCTACCAGTGCCAGTCCCTTTTCTCTCTGGGTGATGCAGCTCCACCTTGGTAATATTTTTTTTGGGGGGGGGAAGGTGGGGATTTAGTAAGCAATTGCCCAAGATGGTGGCTGTCACATTTTTTCTTTAATTTTGAGATTAAAAAAAAATCCTCTTATCTCTTTTTCAGTTCTTGTATTTTTCTGCAAACCTCGGGGTTCCCTCAGGTATGTGGGAAAATCTCCCCTACCTGTATATGGATATATTGTATGAACTTTTTTTGATCTGCATTGCAGGACTAGGTTCAGACCTAGATATGGGACCCCTGGTGTCATGACATAATAATGTTAATGCTCTCAAGCTGGGACAAATATATGTCCATCAACATTAGCAAACAGAGTGAGGGTGGGGTGCAGATTAATGCTCACAAGGAACCAATGCAGAAGGCACATTTGGAGACATCTCTAGTTCCAGCTCCTGCCAACCTAGCAGTTCGAAAGCAAGAAATTGCAAGTAGATAAATAGGTACCACTTCGGTGTGAATGTAACAGCGTTCCGTGCGCCTTGGTATTTAGTCATGCCGGCCACATGACCACAGAAACGTCTTCAGACAGTGCTGGCTCACCCCTTTCACACACACCCTCCCAAAGACCTCTATTGATCTGACCGTTGGGTGTATTTACTTAAATTACCCATGTGTGCTGTTCTGGCATGCTGGTGCACGCACCCAATTACGTTGACAGGAGGTGGGCAGGAGTCCCCCCCCCCTTGGTATTCCCCGTCTACCTCCAGCGGGATCAGGGCAGCTATTTGTTTGGTTTATTGCAGAGCATCTTCTCAGTCCACCATGCTACTTTCAAGAATAGCAACACAGTTGGGTCTTTGGCCACAAAGAGCTTCCAGTGTTACATTATAACAGTGGTGGAAGTTAGAGGGAAGGAGTGGGTACAAGGCTGGGGGGGGGAGGTTCAGCTTGCAAAGGCGTTGCACAGAAGTTAACACTTTTGTTTGGGGTTCGAAAGCAAGAAAATTGCAAGTAGATAAATAGGGACCACTTCGGTGGGAAGGGAACAGCGTTCCGTGTGCCTCGGCGTCTAGTCATGCCGGCCACATGACCACGGAAACGTCTCCGGACAGCGCTGGCTCTTCGGCTTTGAAACGGAGATGAGCACCGCAACCCTAGAGTCGGACTCGACTGGCTTTCGAGCAAGGGAACCTTTACCTTTACCTAAATAGTAAATCTCAATTGAAGCAGAATGTTTTGTCTTTTAACTATATGACTTTTGGCAGATGTGTGTGTGTGTGGGGGGGGATGGCTGCTGTAATAAAACACTGTAATTGAGCCGAACCAACATATATTTTTTATTTATTTATGAAAAGATCTATATCCTCTTCTTGTTTCAAGGTGGCTTACAATAATAGTTAAAACATCCCCCGCTAAAACCAGAGATTAAATAGCAAGCCCCAAATCCCTACACTGTTAAAAGGTGCCTGCCATCCAAACCCCCTCAAAAGTCCTGGCAAGCAGGCAGGCCTTGCAGCACCTCCTGAAGTTCTCCCATCAGGGTGCCCTCCTCACCTCTTCAGGAGGCCCATTCCACCGAGCCGGAGCCACAATGGAAAAGGCCTGGGCTCTGATCGATGCCAGACAGGCTACCCTAAGTGGTGGGATAGCCAACAGTTGGTTGCCTGATGTCCAGGGCTATTTTTGGGCAGGAACGCACAGGAACGGAGTTCTGGCTGGCTCCTGAGTTGGCCACGCCCAGCAGGAGCTCATTAGCATAACAGGCCACACCCAACAGCAGAAACTCATTGGAATTGGCTACATTAGGGGTGTGTGGCCTAACATGCAAAGGAGTTCCTGCTACAAAAAAAGCCCTGGACCGTTTTGACAACAAACAAGGTAAACAGAATAAGAAGCAAAAGCTGGGTGTGGCTGGATGACCACACTTCTGGTAACATGGGGGTATGGCCTAATATGCTAATGAGCTTTACTATCAGGGGTGTGGCCTAATATGCTAATGAGTTTCTGCTGTTTGGTATGCCTTATTATGCTAATGAGTTCCTGCTGGGATTTTTCTACATAAAAAGCCCTGCTGATGTCCATAGCAGGCACACAGGGACGTATGGAAGGAGATAGTCCTGGGTCATTAAGGGCTATAAAGATCATAACCAGAACCTTGAACTGAACTCAAAAACAGACTAGCAGCCAATGCAGTGGTTTCAAACCAGGCAACATATGTTCCCAGCGCTAGCCCCTGACAGTGGCCAGGTTGCCACATTCTGAACCAGTTGTAGTTTCCAGGTTGTCTTGAAGCACAGCTCCCACGTGGAGCACCTTGCAGTACTCCAGCTGTGAGGTTACAGGAACATGGATCAGTGTGGCCAGATCAGCTGAGTCTAGGTAGTGAGAAAGTTGGCTGATCAGATGCAGGTGATAGAAGGTGCTCCTGGCCATCAGGTGAGTCTGCTTTTCAAAGGACAAGGCAGGCTTCACGAGCATCCCCAAGTTAGGAGTTGCCAGCCTCCAGGTGGGACCTTCTGGCCACTGTGTGACACAGAGTGTTGGATGGGCCTTTGGCCTGATCCAACATTGGCATCTCTTATATTCTTATGTTCTTATCCCCCGGAATTTCAGCTCATCTCCAGACTACAGAGATCAGTTCCCCTGGAGAAAATGGATGCTTTGGAGGGTGGACTCTGTGGCATTGTACCCTGCTGAGGTCCCTTGTCCTCCCCAGGCTCCATCTCCAGATCTCCAGGAGTTTCTCAACCTGGATCTGACAACCCCACCTTGGCCATCCCACTCCGGTGGCTAGGAGGGACCTGGCATCCCCTACCCCAAGCCCTTAACCTGTCCTGAAAAAGTCAACATCACTACATCTAGGAGAAGTGGGTTGTGTCCCTCTACATCAGGAATCCCCAATCTTTTTGAGCCTGTGGGCACGTTTGGAATCCTAACACAAGGTGGTGGGGACAACCACAAAAGGCCGAGGGAGCCCACTTTCTCAGCCCCAGGAGGCTGAGGAAGCCCACGTCCAGGGGACAAGAGGTGTAGTTTTTTCTTCTTCCAAAAAGACATTTGGAAAAAGGAATGTGGGAGAGAATAAGACCAACACTGTGTTGGCATCTGCTGCCTAAACAATGTTATTTTAACCAACACAGCCCATCAGATCTCCAGTGGTCAATTGGAGGCCCTTCTGGGCAGGAGCTCGCCTCTCTCCACTTACTAAAGACATTTGGCCGGCACCACGAAAGGTCTCAGTGGGCACTATGGCGCCCACGGGAGCCACGTTGGGGACCCCTGATCTAGAATATCATCCTTCCTGGCCAGCATTCCCTTGGCATCTCTATGGTTTCACCCTGTCCTTTCTCCATCTTGATTGACTCTTTGGTTTCTCTCGCTGCTGCTTCAGAAAACGCAGGCAATCCACATGAATGCTGAGGATTTTTATGGTAAAACAGATGCTGGGTATCTCACATGTGCATTAATTATTTTTTTTTTGCTTTGAGCTCTGCCCGCAGGGCATCCGAGCAGTACAGAAGTCGCCAACCCCTTTCTCTGTAAATTGGATTCTAATTTTGTTTTTGTGTGTCTACTTGGGCTGAAAATTGAGACTAATGAGAGAGTTATTTAAAACATGGCTTTGCTTGTAATTGGGGAGATGACAGGCAGGCAGTCACCAGAGTGCGCAGGCCACACACCCAGGAGGACAGCTGGTTTATTTACAGCTATTTTTAAAAAAAATGGCATTTCATATTTCAGAAACGATCCAGATGCAACTGGAGATGGAAGGTCCAAAGTATGTAATTGCCGTTTGTTGGCTTGATCATCCTCAATCTGGTATTGCAACCAACCTTTCCGAGAGATATGGCAAGCAATACTTAGCTGAGGAACTTGTGTTCCTATTGGTTGGATGGTTGCCCTGGCACCGTAGCCCCGGACCAGTTCTTGGGGATGGTCCTAATGATTCCTCCTTGGGCAGACTTCATGCAAATCAGCTGGCAGTCCTGCACTGCCTTCATCCCACTCTCAGCTGAACAGATGTTTGACCCTGACCTGTTGTACTGAGTCTAGCTTGTTTTGAATGGAGGAGGTGGCCGCAGCTGTGGTGCTTGGTAAGGCCAGCGGAGATTGAGGTGACAGTGTAGTGGTTAAGTGCATGGACTCTAATCTGGGAGAACCGGGTTTGATTCCCCACTCCTCCACTCGCAGCTGCTGGATGACCTTGGGCAAGCCATACTTTTGTCAGAGCTGTTCTCTGAAGGGCAGTTCTGGAAAGAGCTCTCTGTTCTTGAAAAACAGCAGTTTCTGTTAGAGCTCTCTCGGCCCCACCTACCTCACAGGGCATCTGTTGTGTATTCAAAGAGACCTGAATGCACTGAACTGTATGGAACTTATGTATGTGAAACATACCATTGAAGTACTATGTAAAGCTTCAGCCTGGGCTAGGATCCTAATGTAACCAATAGGAGCACTAGCCCAGGATGTGTCATCCAATCACCTTACAGAGCGGGAGCACTTGTGATTGGTCATTATCTGTTCAACCTGATAGGTTGTTATTTGTACAGTGGGTGTGGCTACATTAGCCGGGAATGTTTAAATACAGAGCAGCCAGTGTATGGAGTTTGTTGGGTTCTGGCTGACTGATGTTGTACCGTGTTGGAGAAGTATTGAAGCTGAAGAATAAAAGCCGCATTCTTGCTGAAATCACTCTCTGACTCGTTAAGTTCGCGACTTAACAGCGTCTGTTGTGGGGAGGGGAAGGGAAAGGAGTTTGTAAGTTGCTCTGAGACTTCTTTGGGTAGTGAAGGGCGGGGTATAAATCCAATCTCCTCCTCCTCCTCCTCCTCCTCCTGACCCTTGGTCCATCAAAGACAGCATTGTCTACTCAGACTGGCAGCAGCTCTCCAGGGTCTCAGGCAGAGGTCTTCCCTCCAGTGACCCAGATCTGAACAACTCTCTGGAACCCCAATCTGTGGTAGATCTCATCTGTTGAGGCTCTGGTTAGAAATATAGGAATTATTATCTGTATTTTTATTTGATGTATTTTAATGGGTTTTAACTCTTTTTTGGTTGTTTTTTTCATATTACGTATGATGGAACCTGCCCTGAGTTTGCGATGTGGGGAGGGCAGGATACAAATACAAATAAAATAAAATAAAATAAAATCACTCACTGCCTGAGCCTGTTAACTGGAGATGCCAGGGACGGAACCTGGGATCTGCTGCATGCCAAGCAGATGCTCTACCGCTGAGCCATAGCCCCTCCCCATTGGAAGAAGTGACAGTAGCAGCTTCTTCAGCTTAGAAAAGCCAACGATTAGATCAGGCCTGCACAACTTGTAGCTTGCTAAACCAAATGCAATTGATCAGCCCTGTGTAGCGGCCCTCGAGGGAGCTGGTAAAACCGGTTCCGCTGCCTTCTGTCGACTGAAGAAAACAGGGAAACTTAGCAGATCCCAGGACATGGATGGTAGATTGCTTTGGCCTTGGTGCATTGCAAAATACGAAGTCGTGCATCAGATTAATAGCAGGGGTTGGAAGCACGTCTGACCATGCAGGGGTCCCCACTTGAGTCCCCTGACTGAAACTGACTACTGAGGAATCATGTAGGACCAGACACTAAGGTTTATTTAATTCAGAGTAAATTCAGAGTAAATTCTGCTGAACAGTAGGATTTACTTTTGAAGAAGCATGCTGTCTAGTGCATTTTTATCCCACTCAGGAGCTCCCTCATTTTGTCATCACAACAGTCCTGTGAGGTAGGCTAGGTTGAGAGAATGGGACTGGCCCAAGGTCACCCAGAAAGCTGTGTGGCAATGCAGGCCCTCTCCTAGACCTGAGTATGACATTCTGTGGGTGTGTCACCACAGCGACTGCAGATTCTTGGATCAGACTGCATGGCCGCTCCCTCTTACAAACCATTTTCTGCATAGCTCATCTTAAAAGGAAGGCAACTCCAATCAGGCCAGTTGTTATAATATTTGGATTTATGTCGAGAACATTTCTGGAGTGAACAGGATCGAGTAGACGCGGGGGAAATCGGGCAAGGCTGCGGGGCGAAATGCGGCCGCGCAGCAGTTAGTGGGAAATTGACACATACAATCGGGGGTGTTATGTATTGAGCCTGAACTGTACTTGCAAAAGGACTTAGCTTGGGGATGCATAACAATAGCTTGCTAGGACCCTAGAATGGACCAGTAGGGTGACAGGGATCCTAGAGTAACCCAATTGGGAAATAATGTAGTGTAAATAGCCTATCGTTGGGAGTGGGGTGTGTTTTGGGTGTGACCTTTTTCAGGCATAAATACCCGGCTTCGGCCAGGGGTTTCTCAGTCTTCTTTCTCTTGCTGAATCATTAATAAACTATGAGCTGATCACATGAATGCGTCTGAACCCAGTATATATTTCAGGGGGAAAGGGAAGAGCGACGGCAGAGCAGCAGCCTGTGGGAAATCGGTCATGGCCTTCCTTCATTCTTTGTCATATGCATCATAGAATCAAAGAGTTGGAAGGGACCTCCAGGGCAATGCCCCCTCTAAGCTGTGGAGTCCTGTGAGCAAAATTTCCACTTTGTGAGCTACTGGCATTAAGGTTGTGAGCGAGCCATTTGGCTACTGCACCAATTAGTTTGCTCTGGAGCTCTCCTTCCTGAGCTAAGACAAAAACGTGTGAGCCGGAGGCTAAAAAACTGAGAGCTAGCTCACACTAACTCAGCTTAGAGGGAACACTGCTCCAGGGTCATCTAGTCCCACCCTCTGCACAATGCAGGAAATTAACAAATACCTCCCCTCCCACACCCCCAGTGACCCCTGCTCCATCCCCAGAAGATGACAAAAAAGACCCAACAACAAACAACCCTCCAGGATCCCCAGCCAAACTGGCCTGGAGAAAAATTGCTTCCTGACCCCAAAGTGGCAATCAGCATTTCCCTGGGTGTGTAAGAAAAGGCCACAAGAACTAAGCACTGAGGCCACCCTTCCTGCCCTCCCTCTCATGATCTGCCTAAGTTCACAGAATCCGCATTGCTGTCAGATGGCCATCTAGCCTCTGTTTGAAAACCTCCAAAATAGGAGAGCCCACCACCTCCCGAGGAAGCCAGTTCCACCGAAGAACTGCTCTGTCAGGAAGTTCTTTCTAATGGTGAGCCGAAAACTTTTGATTCAGTTTCAACCCATTAATTCTGGTCCGACCTTCTGGGGCGACAGAAAACAACTCCACGCCATCCTGTATATGACAGCCCTTCATGTACTTGAAGATGGCTATCATATCACCTCTCAGTTGTCTCCTCTCCAGCCTAAACATACCCAGCTCTTCAAATAGCTCTTCTCAGGTTCTTACAGGGATAGGATTAAAGTGGCCACAGTTAACTGTGCCTTTCATAGCTGCTTATGGTGCAGACATTTGGTATTTGGACAGCTTGTGGCTCAGTGCAGTCTGCTTTATGTGCAAAAGGTCACAAGGTTTGATATTTGGCACCTCTAGTTAAAAGGATAAAGTAGTAGGTGATGTGTAGGTGATGCGAAAGACCTCTACCTGAGCCCTTGGAGAGTCACTGACGGTCACTGGAGACAACACTGACCTTGATATGCCAGTGGTCATATAGGCTGCTTTCACACACACAATGCACTTTCAATGCAGTTTAGCGATTGTTTGCAACTGGATTTTCCTGTGTGAAACAGGAAAATCCGCTTGCAAACAATTGCTAAACTGCATTGAAAGTGCATTATCCAATATGTGTGAAAGCAGTGTCCACATTGGAATGAATTCACATATACAGCACACTTCATTGTGTGACATTCAGTGTATGTACAGCTGAACATGGGATTTAAACCCCACATTTACCCTGGTACCGGTCCCTGGTTTTATTTGTAAAGTAAACATGCATTGGCTCTTTCTTGCAAATATATGCACATGATGCATGATGTATGTGCCTTCATTGTAACAGGCAAACAGGTTTAGGGCACTACAGCTTCATGTGATCAAGCAGCTGCCCATGAAAATCTTCCCCCGCTATTTTGAGCCACCCTGATCCAACCAAAGAGCCAGTTTGGTGTAGTGGTGAAGAGTGGTGGACTCTAATCTGGAGAACTGGGTTTGATTCCCCACTCCTCCATGTGCAGCCAGCTGGGTGACCGTGGATCAGTCACAGTTCTCTCAGAGCTGTTCTCTCAAGAGCAGTTCTCTCAGAGCTCTCCCAGCCCCACCTACCTCACAGTGTGTCTGTTGTGGGGAGGGGAAGGGAAAGGAGACTGTAAGACGCTCTGAGACTCCGAGTGAAGGACAGGGTATAAATCTTCCTCCTCCTCCTCTCTTCTTCCTCTTATAGAATCATAGAATCACAGAGTTGGGCCATACAGGCCTTCTAGTCTAATGCAGGATCTTCTTCTTCTGCCACTATTATCATTTTCCCCCCTGCCAGACTGGCAATCAGACAGAGGGGCTTGGTTAAGGAAGGGTTCGGTTTAGTAGCTGGTATAGCAACAAAAGACAGCTCAAACTAGCTTGATCTCATCAGATCTTGGCTGCTAAGCAGGGTCAGCCCTGGTTAGTCCTTGAATGGGAGACCACCAAGGAATACCAAGATCGCTACACAGAGGCAGGCAATGGCAAACCACCTCCGTGCATCTCTTGCCTTGAAAGCCCTGCTGGGTCAGCTGTAAGTCAGCCACGGCTTGAGAAGCAAAAATAATTTTAATAAAGATAGCAACAAATACAGATGCTTCATAAAAGCCCAAGCCTATGCATCTTGGCTCAGAAATAAGCCCCACTACATTCAGTCTTTATGGATAAGCATAAGCATGCACAGACAAGCATGCGCTGTACATTTCTGTATATTATACCACTTATCTGTTTGTGTGTGTATACCATCTAGCTCTACAATACAGAATCCTCAGTCTCTGCCCATGCTGGCTAAATTGTTTGGATTGGTGCTGATGCAAAGGATTGCTGGTCATTTAGGAAGCAAATATTTACAGTGAGAGAATGTGCTTTGGGATTAGTTATGGTTATGAACTAAATACAGGGCAGCAACTGGGGCATGTAATGAGAAAATAGATGCTAGGCTGATTGAATAGTTACAGTTGTGAGAGCGAAGGCACAAACAGATCGACGGTCTCCGTTTCAGCAATTCTAGAAGTGGGCCACGAGATGGCAGCCGTTAGCTTGGTTTGGCCGAGTCAGAGAGAACAGTAATTCTGTCCCTCAAGTTCACGGCACCTTCCTCTCTCCTGCAGCGCTCTTATACGATTTTTTGTATTTTAAAAAACTTGATCTGAACAAAGCATTTTTCCTTAGCCAGCTTGGAGCCAGTTGCATTGTTTTTTTGGCCCCGTTGAATGAAAGGGAGAGTTCCGCAGTGTATTAAGGGGTAGTTACATAGTGGAATCTTTTAATTTTTGTTTAATTACCTGTGGTTTGAGTCTATGATGTGGATTTTATTGTTTGATTTGATTAGGGATGCTGTTTTTATGGATATTGTCGGGCTTTGCTGTTTGTAAGACATCCTGATCCCACGTGCTGAAAGGCAGGGTATTATTGTTTCCAATAGAATTCTTTTTTCTTTTTCTTTTGGTATTTTTAAAATATGTATGACTGTATGCATGCGAATGTGTGTGCACCTGGAAGTCATGGCGACCTCTGGTGACCAACTGTGTGCACACCTGGAAGTCATGGTGACCTCCAGTGACTGACCCCTACTGGGGGCCTGGAGGATATTCAGAGGGGTGGCTGAATAAAGCCTGCCCCCGCCTCCCAACTGCTGGTCTTCCAAGGAGGTCTCCCATGCGAGTACTCGCCAGAGTCGACCCTGCTTAGCTTCCAAGATCTGACGAGATCAGGCTTCCCTGGGCTATCCAGGTCAGGGCTGAATTCTTTTTCTATCCTCTCCTAGAAAGCTCCTTCCAAGGTAGCATCCCTGTTTTAATATCACAACAACCCTGTGAAGCAGGTGAGGCTGAGAGTTGGTAGCCAGCATTGGTTGAGGCAAACTGAGATGGGAATGAATCCTGGTTCCCCAAATGAGCCATGATGAGAATAAACCACAGTTTGGTGCCGGGGTTGGCGTCAGCATACACTGAGGTGGGGCAGCTTCTAGGGCCCAGGGCTCCTGGTGGGGCCCACTGCTGCTGATCCCCCCTTCCAGCTGTCTGTGCGCCCTTCATCATCTGTTTGCTTGAAATGTTCTGTCACCCATGCTCCCAGCTGCCCGGCATCATTGGGAAAAGGCACACGGTGCACAAAGGCGATGTGGCTGATGGCCACATGAGAGCAGCACTATCAGTTGCACACACTGGCCATGGCTGTTGGGTAATGGTGTGCAGGTGGTGCAGGCAACTGACTGTAGGCAGCGGGAGGGTTTATGAGTGGGTGGAGGCACACAGGTGGGGGCAGTGGAAAGGTATGCGGGGAGGACCGGAGGTGGGCAGACAACAGCCAGTTGGGTGGAGTGGTTAAGTGCGCAGACTGTAATCTGATAGAACCAGGTTTGATTCCCCACTCCTCCACTCGCAGCTGCTGGGTGACCCTGGGCAAGCCATAGTTCTGACAAGAGTTGTTCTTGAAAAAAAGCAGTTTCTGTCAAGAGCTCTCTCAGCCCCGCCTACCTCACAGGGTGTCTGTTGTGGGGAGGGGAAGGGAAAAGGAGTTTGTAAGCTGCTCTGAGACTCCAAGTGAAGGGTGGGGTATAAATCCAATCTCCTCCTCGGCATTGTCTGTCCAGGGCACCTCAGAACCTGGCACCGACCTTGTTTCATGCAATGCTGGAACAGAGCCATTTTATGTGTGTCGCTGCATGATTATTTCCTATGAGTTCTCCCCCCCCCCCCAGGAGCGCTCTGTCCCTCAGGGGC
>NW_015169792.1:12221-20452 GCF_001447785.1 Gekko japonicus
ATGTAGGGTGTGATTTTCTTTAAAAAGACCCGCTGGAGGGCCAATGGAGGCACTGTCTCCATTGGGGAATAAAAACACATTGAGGGTGATGATTTTAGATAAGGGGAAAAGAGCACAACTGGGGGTGTGTGTGTTACAGAGACCTCTCCCCTGCTCTTGTCTGTCCCCTTGCAACACACACCCAGAGCCACTGTTAGTGTTAGTTCAAAGCAAAGAACTCCCCCACACGTGGCTCCACGCGGATCATCCTGATCCAGCGGCATGGATTTGAACACAGGAAAAGTCTTCTGCAGGCAGATTGATTTTCTGCTCATATTCTTATTGGTGTAAATGGCAACTGCGTAGAGGAATGTACCGGAGGCCCAGGGATGTTTTTTTTCTGTTGCGTGCTGATCAAAGGAGAGGACGGCTGGTTTCACAGCATTCTCCCTGCCAGATTCTTATACATTCTTCAGATGGATGATTTTTGCTTCCGCATGGCAGCTTCACACGTTTTTCTCACAATGTCTGTAGTTGGGAGGAAGCACATGGGAAGAGCCTATGACATGTATAAAGTACTGAGACTGGCGCATCGTGGAGTGATTCGGCTCATACCTTTACTAAGTGGTTTCAGGAAGAGAGATACAGGGCAATCCCGCGGGCTGCTTAAATGCACAGCAAACGACTCCACCCAAACCACACCCCTACACCCGTGATTGGCTTATTTACATAACTCTACATCTGATAGGATTCCTCTAGGATCCTGGTCAGCCGATAGGCTGCTACTAGGATCCCCCATGCCCATTGTTCCTGGGATCGAAGCTCTGGCTATTTGGCTGGCCACATGTGCAGAGCAACCACATGTGCGGTCTCTGCAGGAACATAACAACATGGCTGCTCCTCTTGCCACCCAGATAATGTAAGGGCTATTTTTGGGCAGGAACGCACAGGAACGGAGTTCCGTCTGGCTTCCAAGTTGGCCACGCCCATCAGGAATGCATTAGCATAACAGGCCACACCCAACAGCAGAAACTCATTAGGATTGGCTACATTAGGGGTTCGTGGCCTAACATGCAAAGGAGTTCCTGCAACAAAAAAAAGCCCTGGGTTTGGACAACAAACAAGGTAAACAAAATAAGAAGCAAAAGGTGGGTGTGTCTGGATGAGCACACTTCTGGTAACATGGGGGAGTGGCCTAATATGCCAATGAGCTGTGCTGTCCGGGGTGTGGCCTAATATGCTAATGAGTTTCTGCTGTTGGGTGTGGCCTATTATGCTAATGAGTTCCTGCTGGGCTTTTTCTACAAACAAAGCCCTGTGTAAGAACCATCCCCGCTGCAGATATGGGCTGTCAGATTCATTGTGTCTGTGCAGACGACTTTAAAAGGGGATTTGACAGATCCAGGGAGGTCTATTGGTAGCTAGTAGCCATGGTGACTAATGGGAGCTTCCATGTTTAGAGGCAGTTAACCTCTGAATCTCAGAGCCAGGAGCAACATTTTTTTATTTTTATTTATTTTTTATTTATTTTTAGATTTATATCCCGCCCTCCCAACGGCTCAGGGCGGCTAACATACGGCAAAGCCGGGTTGGATAGGTAAAATACAATAAAACAACACAGCCTTAAAACACAATAAAACCATACAATATTTTAGGTGCTCTAGTCTCTTCCTATATATAAATCACCCGAGATGGGAACAGTGATCCCAGTTCGGCGGCCAGCTGTCTCTAGCGCGGTCTCCAGTAGCGCTGTTCTACGCGCATTCTGCCAGGCAATGGTTGCCCCATATAATGGGGCAAACAGTGGATGTAACGATATGAGCTTATGTTTGTATTTCTGTATAGTGGTGATGCTGCTTATGTGTGTCTCTAGCATGAATACCTATGCATTGTGTATTCAGGGATTGCTGTATGTTGTGTGTTGCTTTGTTCTGCATCTCATGCTTGCCTAGAAATAGGCTGGCCTGGGCCTGCCGTTGCACATACGGACCATGTGCGTCCCTGGAATGTATCCCATGACTCTGTGGGATGGAGAAGACACCGCGCCATTGCACCCACTTGGAGAGCTATGGAAAATCCCCAGCGAACCCCGGCATTCTTGGAATGGAAAGAGCAAGTGACCCTACTCCCTTAATCTGGTTTGGAGATCTAAAGACAATAGCGTTTATGGCTTTGGAGCAGGAACCAGATCTGCAAATCAAGAGGTGTCCATGGGAACGGAAGATTCACACCTTGCCAAAAGGCACCTTTGATGTAGGAGTAGGATCTGCATATTGCCACCACCCCTCAGGAGAGCGTCATCCCCTCGTCACCCCCTCGTCACCCCCTCTTCATCCAGTAGTGATAGTTTAGAGGACGGGTTTGATAGTTTATGGCTGGATAGCACATGCCCCAAAAAGAGTTTATTTAAGGAGAAACTCTCCTTTGTCTCTCTGGTTAACCCACCCTCCCCATAGCAGTGCACTAAGGTGCTACAAGTGACTCTACTACCTAAGTTCTCCGGAGTCGCGACCCAGAGAGCTCACACGTGGTTTGGCTGGTCCTACCTGTGTGCCTTGGAGTTCACAAGCTGCTGCATTTCGGCTGCCCAGCGTTCCAAGGAGGAGAGTTCTTCCTCAGCTGGACCTCAGATGAGTATAGCCGTGCCCCATTGTGTCATCCCCATTTTGATGCTTTTGTTATTTTCTATGCTGTAATTGTTCTAATGTACTATTGTAACTAAGGAGCTTGTATGAATTTGTATGATTCCGATTTTGTATGCCTGATGAAAAACCTTTAGTAAAGACAACATTTATTTAAGGACTAGCGTGTTGTCTCACTTCCTGGGATATAGCCGAGCGTCTCATTCGCCATCCGACCTCTGTATAGACTGGTATAGAACTTACGCACAGCCACAAACACCCAATTTTCCTTGGTAGATAACTTGGATTGGGTCTCACACTTTAGGCAAAAAAAAAATGAACTGGGGACTTCCATATACAGTCCACAATTTGTAATGTTCATTACCTTTTGAAGTGGGGTTTTAATATTTAAATACTAATGGGATCTTACAGTTTAAAAAATCCTGTTATTACCCATCTGAACTAAAATGATAAACAGGAGTAACGCTTTCTCCCTGTTTTTTTCTGTTCGCCGCAGGAACAAGTGTCTTTGAGGCGGCAAGTTTTAAAATTCCATATTCCACCCCCCCAAAAAAAAACCACCTGGGTGCAGGCATTATTTTAGGGGCTGGCTCTAGATAGGGTTGCCAGCCTTCAGGTGGGGCCTGGAGATCTCCTGGAATTCCAACTGTTCTCCAGACGACAGAGATCAGCTCCCCTGGAGAAAATGGCTGCTTTGGGGTGATGGACTCTGTGGCATTAGACCCCGCTGAAGTCCCTTCCCTCCCCAAACCCCGCCCTCCCCAGGGGTCCACCCCCACGTTTCCAGGGACTTCCCAACTGGGAGCTTGCAGCCCTGCTCCCAGGCAGTGTTCCCTCTAAGCTGAGTCAGTGTGAGCCAGCTCACGTTTGTTTAGCCTCCGGCTCACACCTTTTTGTCTCAGCTCGGGAAGGATGGCCCCAGTGCAAACTAATTTATGCAGCAGCCAAATGGCTGGCTCACAACTTTAATGCTGGTCACTCACAAAGTGGAATTTTTTGCTCACAAGACTCCACAGCTGAGAGGGAGCATTGGTCCCAGGGTGTCCTTAACCATCTCAAACTTGACTGGCTGGGCCATAGGTAGGGTTGCCAGGTCCGGGTTAGGAAATACCTGGGGATTTTGGGGTGGAGCCTGAGGAGGGCGGGGTTCAGGGAGGGGAGGGACCTCAATGGGCGGGGGTCAGGGGGGGAGGGACCTCAATGGCCTTTTCCACCCCTGGCTCCAGCCTGGTGGAACTCTCTGCCAGATTCCACCAGGGCCCTGCGGGACTTCATGCAATTCCGCAGAGATGTTCTGCCAGGCCGTTGGTTGGTTGATGGCAGCGATGGTTCCATCTTTTTTCCCATCCCTGCTTTTTCAGATTTCTCCCCCCACCCTCCGCCCATGAGAAGCAAGCACAGTTGGGAGTGGGTTGGAGAAAAAGGTACATATTAGCGCCATCTGAGATGGATGTATTGATTTTTAATTGTTTTTAAAATGCTTCTAATTGGTTTTTTAAGTGATGTACATCGCCTGGAGCCTTGTTGCCCTACAGGGATTAGGAGATGAAGAAATCCAATTAAATAAATAAATGGGGTATAATGCCATACAGTCCACCTGTATGTTTGGTGTAGTGGTTAACTGTGCGGACTCTAATCTGGGAGAACCGGGTTTGATTCCCCACTCCTCCACTTGCACCTGGCTGGATGACCTTGGGCAAGCCGTAGCTCTGATAAGAGCTGTCCTTGAAAAAGAGCCGCTTTTGTCAAGAGCAATGCTCCCTCTAAGCTACAGAGTCTCATGAGCAAAAATCCTACTCTGTGAGCTCCTGACATTAAAGTTGTGAGCGAATGCTTTGGCTGCTGCATAAATTAGTTTGCTCTGGAGCCCTCCTTCCTGAGCTGAGATGACAATGTGTGAGCTGGAGGCTAAAAAACTGTGAGCTAGCTCACACTAACTCAGCTTAGAGGGAACACTGGTCAAGAGCCCTCTCAGCCCCACCTACCTCACAGGGTGTCTGTTGTGGGGAGGGGAAGGGAAAAGGAGTTTGTAAGCTGCTCGGAGACACCTTCGGGTAGTGAAGGGCGGGGTATAAATCCAATCTCTTCTTCTTCTCACCTTGCAAAGCGGCCATTTGCTCCATGTGAACTGATCCCTGTTGCCTGGAGACCAGGTGTAATCCCAAGAGATCTCTAGCTACCACCTGAAGACTGGCAACCCCCGGCCATTGGGCAAAAAAGATGACTCGTGTTACCTTCATAGTATGTGACCCCAAAGCTGAACAGAGTCGGCTCTTGGTGTTAAGAAGGCCCCTTCTCCTGCCGCTTAAACCCTTTCTTCTGTCCCCTGCAGCCTCCTGCCTCATCTCCTTTCCTTCCTTTTCGCAAGGCCATCAGCTTTTCCCCCTAAAAGAAATGGGATTGCTGAGGCATGGATGGACCGCATGGCCCCTCTGCTCTGCTCTGCCGGGGTGACTCAATCCTGACCCGAAGCAACTGCGCTAATCCACTTCTTAGCCTTCTCCTTCCGGCACAGCCTTCCAATTACGATGAACTGCTGCAAATTGCATGCAGGGCCGGGGGAAGGCCACCGAGCTCATTTTCGCTCCGGGCTTAATCAGGATCGGAACCCTCATCCCCAAGGAGGGGTTTGTTTAATTGCATTTCCCCCACCCCCCACCTCGAGCTTGATATTCAGTGATGTGTGGCAAATACGGGCAGCGAAATTCCAGCTCATCAGAGTCCCAGTCCAGCTCACACGCTGCAGAAAAGTGTGCGAATGCTGCTCCTGTCCCAGCACGGGAAACTTAAAAGCCAAAGGAAATGACAGAAGACAGCAGCCGCTTCCCCCGCCCCCCCCAGTGTTGTTTTTCTAAGACCATGCTAACAGCCAAGCTGATTTCAGAATGAGAAAGTCCAGGTGTGACTCTCCATGACCAGGTGGAGGATGGAGTTCTCCCGGAATTATAATGAATCTCCAGACACCAGAGATCAGTTTTCCGGAAACAAATGGCTGCTTTGCAGGGTGGAACAAAGTGGATTCATTTGAAATGTGGTCTGATGGAGGAGAGTCTGATGGATACCGTGGACCACCAAAAAGACAAATAAGTGGGGTCTAGATCCAGCTGAAATTACCAAACTGAGGCGATCATATTTTGGCAAGAGTGACTGGCAAAGACAATCATGCTAGTAAAAGTTGGAGGCAGCAGGAAAAAGGAAAGACCCAAGATGAGATGCATTGACTCAGTCAAGGAAGCCACGGCTAAAGATGGGCATGAACCGGTTCATCAACTAAAATTTGGCACGAACTTGACCCAGGTTGAATCCCATGAACCAATGTTTGGGGAAGGCACCTTCCCCAAACATTTCCCAGAGTTTTGTCCAGTTTGGTTCAGCTGTTTGGGCCATTTAAACCTAACATCTGAGCGGGGTGGGGGTGGGGGGTCCACAGCAGTGTTCCCTCTAAGCTGAGTTAGTGTGAGCTAGCTCACAGTTTTTCAACCTCCAGCTCACAGATTTTTGTCTTCGCTCAGGAACGATGACTCCAGAGCCAACTAATTTATGCAGCAGCCAAATCGCTCGCTCACAAATTTCATGCCAGTAGCTCACAGAGGAGAATTTTTGCTCACAAGACCCCACAGCTTAGAGGGAACATTGGTCCACAGCTCACCTGTTAGATTTAAATGGCTGCCAGCCATTTAACCCATCCCGGGCAATCCTCCCCTTGGCTTCCGAGATCTGACAAGATCAGGTTACTGCCCCGTTCAGCTTCTGAGACTGACAAGGTCTTGGAAGCTAAGGAGGGTCAGCCCTGGTCAGTATTTGGATGGGAGACCCCCAAGGAAGTTCAGGGTTGTGACACAGAGGCAGGCAATGGCAAAGCACCTCTGAACATCTCTTGCCTTGGAAACCCCTACAGAGTCTCCGTACTTGATGGCAAAAAACAAACACAAAACGATTAAGTTCACCCGGGCCCTGGTCACACGGGAAGATTAGATCCGCAAGAGGGACGGATCGGGGGTGCATCAAGTGGGCGCGATCACACCGCAACATCTGGGAAGCGGCGCGCACCCGTCCCCAATCCGTCTCTTCCGGCCGAAGATGCAGAGTTAAAATAAATCCGCTAAGCACTACTACCTACCGGAAAATACGCTGCACAGGCAGCCATGTGATCACCGACACCCCCGTCTCCTGCAGCATGCGAGGTCCCCTGCCGAACTGCGCAGGCGCACACAGGCACATCAGCCTCGCCTCGCTCTCCTGTCCGTGGCTTCCCCCTCGCATCTGATCGCGCTGGGGAGCATATGCGCGGCGGCTCGGGGGATCTGTCTGATCCCTCTGCAGCGCTTCTCTTTTGCTGAGGCCCTAAAAAGCCGCACTTCAGCCGTGCCTTTCCCCCTAGTGTGACCGGGCCCCCGGTTACCTACCTATCCTCCAACCAACACAAATCCCCACCACAATGTATTTTTCCATTCATGGAAGGTAGGTTTATCATGAGCAGACATTCTGGATGCTACCCGTGGTTCATCTAGTTCAGCACCCTGTTTCATGCAGTGACCAACCAGAAGTTCCTAGAAGACCTTATAAGCAGGGTAAAAGGTAAAGGTAAAGGTTCCCTTGCTCGAAAGCCAGTCGAATCTGACTTTAGGGTCGCGGTGCTCATCTCTGTTTCAAAGCCGACGAGCCAGTGCTATCCGAAGACGTTTCCGTGGTCATGTGGCCGGCATGACTAAACACCAAGGCGCACGGAATGCTATTACCTTCCCACCGAAGTGGTACCTATTTAAAAGGTAAAGGTTCCCTTGCTACTTGCAATTTCTTGCTTTCGAACTGCTAGGTTGGCTGGAGCTGGAACTAGAGACAGGAGCTCACTCCGTCATGCGGCACCCGGGTCTAGTACTGCTGAACTACCAACCTTAAACAGCCTGCAGTTCAGCCCTGTTGCTTACACTCTTTAGATTCAGACAGCTTCCTTGAACAGAAGGGTTCCATTTGGTTAATGGGGGTGACTGCCATTAATGAAACGTGCCTGCCATCACTTTGTCTAAGACACCTTTGAAGCCACCTAAACTAGCATCCTTCGCCACATCTTGCAGTAGTGAGTTTCACCACTGCATTATTCCGTGAGTGAAAAGGTACTTGAACATACATGAGGCTGCCTTTTACTGAATCAGACCATTGGTCCATCAAGGTCAGTATTGTCTTCTAGGTCAGTATTGGGCTTCTAGTGTCCTGGCCCCACTGGTGGACCTCCTGATGGCACCTGGTATTTTTGGCCACTGTGTGACAGAGTGTTGGACTGGATGGGCCATTGGCCTGATCCAACATTGGCTTCTCTTATGTTCTTATGTCTTATGTCTACTCAGACTGGCAGTGGCTCTCCAGAGAGCGAGTGTGGTGTAATAGTTAAGATCGTCAGACTCTAATCTGGAGAACCAGGTTTGATTCCCCGTTCCTCTACATGAAGCTTGCTGGGTGACCTTGGGACAGTCACAATTCTCTGAACTCTCTCGACCCCACCTACCTCCAAAGGTGTCAGTTGTAGGGAGAGGAAGGGAAGGTAATTGTAAGCTGCTTTGAGACTCCTTAGAGTAAAGAAAAGTGGGTGTAAAATACCAACTTCTTCAAGGT
>NW_015169792.1:21778-26722 GCF_001447785.1 Gekko japonicus
TGAGGTGGTGGGGCTTAGAGAGCTGTGAGAGAACTGCTCGTGAGAGAACAACTCTGAAAGAACATATGACTGTCCCAAGGTCACACCATCGGCTGCATGTAAAGGAGTGGGGAATCAAACCCAGTTCTCCCAGATTAGAGTCTGTGCTCCTAACCACTACACCAGAACGTCCCTTGGTCTGTCTGTCTGTCTCTCCCTCCTTCCAGAGAGTCAGTATGGCCTACTCAGACTGGCATCAATTCTTAGGCAGAGGTCTTTCACATCACCTCCTAGAAGAAGAAGAGATTGGATTTATACCCTGCCCTTCACTACCCAAAGGAGTCTCAGAGTGGTTTACAATCTCCTTTCCCTTCCTCTCCCCACCACAAACACCCTGTGAGGTGGGTGGGGCTGAGAGAACTCTTTTGGGAACTGCTCATGAGAGAACAGTTCTGAGAGAACTTGTGACTGACCCAAGGTCACACCAGCAACTCCATGTGGAGGAGTGGGGAATCAAACCCAGTTCTTCCAGATTAAAGTCCGCGCTCCTAACCACTACACCAAACTGGCTCTCAGAGAGCCAGCATGGTATAGTGGTTAAACTGTCGGACTCGGATCTGGGAAATCCAGGTTTGAATTCCCGCTTGTGTCATGGAAGCTTGCTGGGTGACATTGGACCAATCATACGCGCTCAGCCTAATCTACCTCACAGGGCTGTTGTGAGGATTAAAACAGAGGAGAGGAGAAGAACGTAAGCCGCTTTGGGTCCCCATTGGAAGGAAAGGTGAGATATAAATAAAGTAAATATATAAAGATAGATTGATAATTACACGATACATATTGTTTGGGTGTGAACTAGCAAGCTTGTAGAATAGGATTGCCATTCTCCAGGTAGTGGCTGGAGATCTCCTGGAATTACAACTGGTCTCCAAGTTACAGAGATCGGTTCCGCAGAAGGAAATGGCTGCTTTGGGAGATGGACTCTGTGGCCTTGTATCCCACTGAGGCCCCAGTGCTCCCCACACCACACCCTTCAGCACAGGTTCCACCCTGAACATCTCCAGGAATTTCTCATCCCAGAACTGGCAACCCGATGTAGCACATTGCTTTGGGTGTGGGGAGAGACAATTTAGAATGGGTCAAAAGCTAACTGCTTCCCTGCTTTAAATTCTCCTGAAGCTGAAGATGCCTTTTTCCTTTGAAAAACAGTCTCAGGCCTTTGACCCACATATCTGCTCCTAATGCATAGGTAGCCCCGGAGGCTGTGGTGTGAGTTCATGGCAGAGGCTTACACCAGGGACCTTCTCCCTGAAATCCCAAGGTCTTCTTTTCTATGCGGTGCCAGCTCTTCAGTCAAGGCAGTTGCCAAGCGCTGGGGTCAGAGAGAAACGCGTCCGTCTCCTAGCAACCTCAGAGAGGCCCTTCTGACACACAGACAACGGCGTGCTGTGTAAACGTGACACAAGGACTGGTTTTTAGGCCTTCTTGGAATATTAATGTTTATGAATCAAATAAAAACCAAGCATGAAGATTTCATATCCCCCCCCACCCTGAAAGAGATGAATAAATATTAGAGATGTGGGCTTTTTTAGATACACACACCTGATTTGATATGTGCTGCATCTTCATGCAGAAAAGGTTGCCGTTCCTGTGGGAAGGAAGATGGGCCAGGTGCCTCTGTGGTGTGTGTGTGAGGGGGCATAAGAGATCCTGAAATGACAGAGACAATGGTAATAAAAATCTGGCTTGCTTAATAGGGTTGCCAACCTCCAGGTGGAAGCTGGAGAC
Source organism: Gekko japonicus (assembly GCF_001447785.1). NCBI lineage: Eukaryota > Metazoa > Chordata > Lepidosauria > Squamata > Gekkonidae > Gekko > Gekko japonicus. The sequence goes on from NW_015169792.1 coordinate 23,546, forward strand.
CTCCTGGAATTACAACTAATCTCCAGACCAGAGAGATGAGTTCTTCTAGGAAAAAATGGCCACTTTGGAGGGTGGACTCTATGGCATTATGCCCTGCTGACCAGTGTCCCCTCTACGCTGAGTTAGTGTGAGCTAGCCCACAGTTTTTAAGCCTCCGGCTCACACTTTTTTTGTCTTAGCTCAGGAAGGAGGGCTCCGGAGCAAACTAATTTATGCAGTAGCCAAATCGCTCGCTCAAAACTTTGTCAGTAACTCACAAAGTTTTGCTCACAAGACTCCACAGCTTAGAGGGAGTGTTGCTGCTGACATCCCCAAATCCTGCTCTCCCCAGGCTGTACTCCCAAATCTCCAGGAATTTCCTAACCCAGAGTTGGAACCAATGTTCCCTCTAATTTCCCCCCCCCCTACTGAGCGGAGCAGTTCACATCCTGAGCAGAATATAACTGCTGTCATCTTCAAACAGGCAATGGGCAGTGCAAGACCCTGTGCGGCTCCAGACTGCTGTTGACCAGGGCTTCCTGTGTTAATGAGCAGCCGCTCACATGCACAGCTTAGAGGGAACACTGGTTGGAACCCTATTGGCTGATGTGATCTGTTTTAATTCATGTGACCAGCTCTGTCTAAAGGCTCAGAGTATATTGGTCACAGTTTACCATGGTTGACTAGGACCAGAGAGTTGGGGTTCAAATGTCCATTCCGCTCCATGTCACAGCCTGGGGAACTCCTACAGGATAATGACTCAGCCCTACCCCACTTCCCTGAGTAGATAAATTCCTTGCCTACCATTTTTCTTCTCACCCTGACACAGAGAGTACTCCGTCTTTCTGTGTTATACCTCTGAGGATGCCAGTCACAGCTGCTGGCGAAACGTCAGGTCCTACAATGCCAAGACCACGGCCACACAGCCAGGAAAATCTACAACTAATGAACTCCAGTTGTGGAAGCCTTCAACAACATATTTGGTATATTTAGCTTGCCCAGGATCCGTTCTATACACTCTTGAACCTCCTGAACCTGCACCTGTCAAAACGACTGCAGATCCCACCAGTCATTTCCCCAGAAAGCACTTTCCTGGGGTCACCTTCTTTGGGGGACTGTAAATCAAACCCCGTAAATCCAATCCTTACCAAACTTGGAGGACAAGTAGAAGAGAGTCAGCCAGCCAGAGATCCCCTGTGAATTTGGAGTCTCTAGCACACTAGGGGGAGTTGTTCTACTGCCTCACAAACCTCACAAATGGAACTGTCCATGAGGTGACTAAAAGTCCATGATGGTCTGTGGTTCGCAAACAGGGCATGCAACAAACTGAACGATATTTTTTTCAGTTTGTGCCCATCCCTACTGGTAACTGTCCTTTGGTGTCTCACTGTTGTTGTAATCCATCCTGAGCCTTCGGGAAAGAGTGGAATAGAAATCTAATAAACAAACAAGCAAACAAATCAATAAACTATTGCTCTGGTCACACAGGCTGGATAACGCCGGGGAGAGGCGTGGCTAATTGCTCCGGTGCAATTAGAGCCACCAGAACCCGATCCGATGCGTCACCGGCAAACCACGGGTCCTGTCCTCCCCGTCTGCAAATTAACGAGAGGCCGGCGCGATCACATCGCAGGAGTCCAAAGGCAGCCCGTGGCAAACTGTTTGCTACTACATACGAGGTACTGTTTTTTTATTGCGCTTTTTCAGCAGTAGGGTTGGCCATGGGTGCGCTCCACTTGCCAGATGTTGCGGTGTGATCACACCCCGATAATCCACCCACCACCCGTGGCTCTCCCGCGGCAAATTCCCGCGGCAAACCTATGTTTTGCATAGTCTTCCACAGAAAACAGAAAGAACGTGTCTCTCTGTGTTAAGTGCCATAAACACATGAACACATGAAAACGTGAATCTGTCTTATGCTGCATCAGACCATTCGTCCATCAAGGTCAGTGTTGTCTACTCAGACTTGTAGCAGCTTTCTGGGATCTGAAGGAGGGCTTTCACATCACCTCCTCTCTGGATCTTTTAACTAGAGATGCCGGGGTTTGAACTTGGGACCCTCTGCACTGAGCCATTGAGCCACAGCCCCTCCCCATCAAGTCACCTCAGACTTATGGCAACCCTATGAAATAATGACCTCCAAAACATCCTATTATTAGCAGCTTTGCTCAGGTCTTGTGAATACAAAGGCCGTGGCTTCCTTGACAGAGGCAATCCATCTCATGCTGGGTCTTCCTCCTTTCCTGCCGCCGTCAACTTCCATTTTACAAGGCTTATCCATCCTCCCACCCTGTGTTAGCAGTCAGACCCCTCCTCCCTTAGAGGGTCAGTTTAGCGATTAGAAAAAGGCATAAACACGCTGCATACAAATACCACCTCAAACATCATAAATTGGCCCAAATTGACACAAAATGAATGCCAGCTGGAGACAACCTGGGAAAAATATTTTTGAGGTTGAGTCAGAAGCAGCTGACAGACTAAAGACCCTCCTTACACCCTGAGGAGATGCATAATTTAGGAACAATGGATCTCTCAAGGCAGGTTGCCTTGGACTGATCCTGGCACATGCCCAGCCTTACTCCGCCCTTGCCCGTGTACCCCAGTTTAGCAGCATTCACAAAACCTGGTAGTTTTCCTGTCAAGTACTCAAAGGGTCATCAAGAAGCATTAAAACGTATAGTTCAGCTCAGGTGATTTCATCAAGGTTTTGACCAAGTTATTGTTCATCTCAGGAAAACCCATCATTTTTTTCCCAGATTAGTATGAGAAACACATCAAGCCTCTCCTAAAACATTATCCATCTCCAGGAAAAAAATCAAATTATTGTTTTGGGGGCAGGGACATCCCCCTGCCCTCAGGCAGCATTCTGCCCTATATCTGGCAAACCCAGACACCAGTCAGTGTATGTGTGTTCTTGGCACCATACATACACTCCCACTTGTGTGTGGATCCTCTTCTCTGTGAAACACTGGCCGTTTCACTGCCTCTGTGGACCTCCTCTTCTAGACTGGTAAATAGCACCCCTCCAAAATCTCTCTCTCCCCATCCTGCCTGATCTCTTCTTAGCTAGTTTGTGTGTTCTGTTTGCGAGTTTTGTTTTCATGTTTTTGCCCTCTTATTAGTTTTCAATAAACAACTCCCAGTTGAATATCTGACTAGTTTATTTTGAGAGTTCTCTAAGGGAAAATCCTGGTATAC
>NW_015169792.1:27360-52464 GCF_001447785.1 Gekko japonicus
TGAAGCTGGATTTGCAAGCCCATCTTTAATTTTAAAAAAAATATAAAATTGTGTCTTAACTCTGGAGGCAGCGGCAGGGGGATCATCTTGCATTAATAGGAGAGGGCACCCAAGCACTGTGGGCGCCATCAGAATCGGGCCTTCTGCAGCAAGTGAGGAGGTACAGAGGAACCAGGGAAAAAGAACACAATAGGTTGACTGGTTCCTTGACATTCGAATTATAGCAATTACCCGCCTCCTCCTTTATCACTTGGCAGCTCAATCCTGCCATCCTCGTTTACTTGGATCTCCAAAAGGAAGGTGGCAGGGTTTCCCCCCCCTTAGTTTTTTTTTTTTTGCCTGCCTTGAGACATACAGGATTAGGATCCTACGATGCTGCTGGGCTCTGGAAGATGGTGAAAGCAGGCATATGGGGTGAGAAATAATTGGATTTCTGTTGTCAGCCAGCATCAGGGAGATCTGAGGTGAAGTTTATTTTACACCTTTCAGAGAAGTCACCACATGGCACTGGGAGAAGTCCACTGAGAAGAAGGAGAAGAGAGAACAGTTCTGAAAGAACTTGTAACCAGTGTTCCCTCTAAGCTGAGTTAGTGTGAGCTAGCTCACAATTTTTTAGCCTCCGGCTCACACATTTTTGTCTTAGCTCAGGAAGGATGGCTCCAGTGCAAACTAATTTATGCAGTAGCCAAATCACCTGCTCACAACTTTAATGCCAGGACTCCACAGCTTAGAGGGAACATTGCTTGTAACTGACCCAAGGTCACACCAGCAGCTGCATGCGGAGGAGTGGGGGATCAAACCCGGTGCTCCCAGATTAGAGTCTGCGCTCTAACCACTACACTAATCTAACTCCTGGTAAATCCATAACCAGCAAGAAAAGGTTGTATGTGCTTTTAGAAAGAGGTTTTATTAGTATTTATTTTATTTTATTTAATTATACCTTGCTATTGTCCCTAATTGGGACCCAAAGCAGTTAGCATCATTTCTCTCTCCTCCACTATATCCGCACAACAACCCTGTGAGGTAGGTTAGGCTGAGAGAGTGTGACTGGCCCAAGATCACCCAGGGAGCTTCCCCCCCCCAATAATATATTTATTGGGTTTTCAAGATAATAAACATCTATGACCTACACATTTACACAAAAATACCAAGCCTAGAAATTTTTTTTAACAGCAATCCAACAGAGCAAAAAAGATTACATTTGTCTTATATCCATCCCAAAAAACAACTCCAAACTGAGTACAAACATCGGCTGAAAATGTTTTCCAAGATATAACTACAAAGCAGGGAATCAAACCTGGGTCTTCCAGATCCCTAGTCTGACACCTGGCCACCACACCACACTGGCTCTCACATACCTCTCAGTATGACAGTATTTACCGTAACCCTCTCCCCATCTGATACATGTTTTGACTTGGCATGCTTAAAAAAAAATCACCCTGCTTTTCTTCCCAAGGGAAGAGTCAGCATGGTGTAGTGGTTAAGAGCAGCGGACTCTAATTTGGAGAACCGGGTTCGATTCCGCACTCCTCCACATGAAGCTAGCTGGGTGACCTTGGGTTAGTCACAGCTCTTTCAGAGCTCTCTCAGCCCAAAAAATAATTAGTCACAGCTCTTTCAGACCTCCCTCACCCCCAAAAAACACATCTAGCTCACCACCTAGTGGTGCATAACTCTAAAGACTTAGAACTTAAGGCTGCCGGACAATCCTATGATCTCCTGGTTCGGACAATCCTAGGATCTCCTGGCTATACTGCACAAAATGCCCTATGATAATAATTATTAATTATTATTATCTTCCCAAGGGGATGCAAAATAGCTTTGGTCATCCTTCTCTCCACTCCCACAGTATCCTTACAACAACAGCCCTATGAGGTAGGTTAGACCAAGAGTGTGTGACGGACTCAAGGTCACCCAGTCAGTTTCATGGCAGAAGGAAGGTCAGGACCCGGTTCTCCCAGATTCCAGTCCGACACTTTAACCATGCTCTCTTTCTATGCTTTCCAGGTCATCCCTAATTTAGGGGTTTTTAATGGTTAATCTGCTGGCCCATCAAGTCCGCAGTATTAGCAGGAAATGCCCCCCAAGCCACCTGTAAAAGAAAATGAGATCATTAAAAACATCGTCCTGGATACAGCAACTTTATTTATATTGGTACACGGCTGATGGTACCTGCACAGGGTATCAATAACTCAGGCATGCATTTAATAGATCCCTGTGCCAGATACAGGGTTGCCAGGTCCCTCCTGGTCACCAGGGGAAATGGGTGTAGGGTTAGAATCATAGAATCACAGAGTTGGAAGGGGCCATACAAGCCATCTAGTCCGGCCTAGAGTATCCACAACAAGTGTTTGTCCAGCTGCTGCTTAAAGACTTCCAGTGTGGGGGAGCTCACCACCTCCCTAGGCAGCTGATTCCACTGTAGCACAACTCTTACTTTCAAAATGTTTTTTCTAATATCCAGCCAGTATTTTCCTACCTTTGATTTAAACCCATTCTTGTGAGTGCTATCCTCTGCTGCCAACAGGAACAGTTCCTAGCCCTCCTCTAGGTGACAGCCCTTTAGATACTTCAAAGAGCCATCCTGTCCCCCCTCAGCCTCCTCTTCTCCAGACTGAACATTCCCAAGTCCCTCAGCCTTTCCTCACAGGGCTTGGTCTCCAGACCCCCAATCATCCCCGTCGCACTCCTCTGCACCTGCTCCATTCTGTTCACATCCTTTTTGAAGTGAGGCCTCCAGAACTGCACACAGGACTCCAGGTGCGGCCTGACCAATGCAGTGTACAGCAGGACTATAACATCTTGCGATTTGGATGTTATTCCTCCGTTGATACACCCCAAGATTGCATTAGCCTTTTTTGTTGCCGCATCATACTGGCTACTCATATTTAACTTTCAGTTCACCTGTACCCCAAGATCTTTTGCTACTCAGAAGCATATCCCCCATCTAGTATGCGTGTTCCTAGTTTTTCTTACCCAGGTGCCAGATCCAGGTTGAGAAACTCCTGGAGATTTGGGGATGGAGCCTAGGGAGGACAGGGACCTCAGTGGGTACAATGCCACAGAGTCCACCCTCCAAAGCATCCATTTCTTCCAGGGGAACTGATCTCTGTCGTCTGGAGATGAGCTGTAATTTCGGGAGATCCCCAGCTCCTTCCTGGAGGCTGGCATCCGCAATGCTCCCTCTAAGCTGTGGAGTCTTGTGAGCAAAAGTTCTATTTTGTGAGCTACTGGCATTAAACTTGCATAAATTAGTTTGCTCTGGAGCCATCCTTCCTGAACTAAGAGAAAATTGTGCAAGCTGGAGGCTAAAAAACTGTGCACTAGCTCACATGAACTCAGCTGAGAGGGAACACTGGCTCAGAGATTCCTGCAATCGTTGCAGATCGTAGTTGGCGCTTGCGTCCAAACCAGAGACGATGGTTTGTATGTTCTTGGCAAGCCAGAATTCCAAACACTGGCATGATTCTAATTTGGAATCCTAGTTTGTAGGGCAAGGTAGTTTGCTTGTTTGGATATAATGGCCAACCCAATGTGTCATTAGCTAATGAAATATTTCTGCTATGGTTGCAAAAGATGAAATCTCTCATTAGTTAAACCTCATACGAAGGGAGGGGGAAGGAGAGAACATAGATTGCCAAGGTGTATTTGTGTGGTTTGCCATTACATCTCAAACAAGAGAGATAATATAGCATGTCATCTCTTGATTACTCACAGTCCGGTTTCAGAATAGGGTTGCCATCTCTGGGTTCGGAAATACCTGGAGATTTGAGGATGGAGCTTGGGAGAGAGGTTTTTAAGGGGGGAAGAACCTTGTTAGGATATAATGCCATGCACTACACCTTCCAAAGCAGCTGTTTTCCCCAGGAGAAGTGGAATAAATGTTTTAAATAAGTAAGTAATAAATAAAGAAGTGATTTATGTAGTCTAGAGATCAGTTGTAATTCCAGGAGATCTCCAGCCACCACCTGGAAGTTGGCAACCCTAATTGAAGGATATGGCAGCTGTGGAGGGTAGACTTAATGGCATCATATTGCTGCTGAGCTCCCTCTACTCCTTAGACTCCCACATACAAGGAGTGGGCGGGGGTTGGGGAGGGGAGGGGCCTCAGCATGGTACAAGGCCATAGAGTCCACCCTTCAGAGCAGCCATTTTCTCCAGGGGAGCTGATCTCTGTCAGCTGGAGATCAGTTCTGAAAGCAGGAGATCCCCAGGTCCCATTTGGAGGCAGCGACCCTAGGCCCACCTTCCAAAGCAGCCATTCTCTCCAGAAGAAGCAGCATGTTCTAAATACATAAGTGATGTATGTCATCTGGAGATGAGTTGTAATTCCAGGAGATCTCTGGCCCCTACATGGAGGGCCTACATGCCTACAAAATTAAGTACTTCTTCACCCAAAGAGTTATTAACACATGGAATTCACTGCCACAGGAGGTGGTGGTGACTACAAGCATGGACAACTTCATGAGGGAATTGGATAAACATATGGAGCAGAGGTCCATCAGTGGCTATTAGCCACAAGGTATAGATAGGAACTCTTGGTCTGGGGCAAGTGATGCTCTGTATTCTTGGTGCTTGGGGGGGGGCAACAGTGGGAGGGCTTCTAGTGTCCTGGCCCCACTGCTGGACCTCCTGATGGCACCTGGTATTTTTGGTCACTCTGTGACAGAGTGTTGGACTGGATGGGCCATTGGTCTGATCCAACATTGGCTTCTCTTATGTTCTTAAAATTGATGAATAGCTTTCTGCACATGAAATAATGAGAAGAGCATTGGCTCCTCATTATAAGGCTGCCTTGAGGAAGGATTTCTAATTCGAAATGGTCTCCCAAGATCCGGATGTGTCCTTTGTCGCATTACACAGCTCCATGCTTTCTATGAATAATTTTTTTCAGCTGAAAAATCAACAGTACCTGTATATTGATCTCTTCATTTGATGGACCTTGTGAATGCCTTGGACGAATTGTGATCCTTGATAAATTTTGTTCGTGTTGGAACCGGTAAATTTATTTGTACTAGTGATAAGCTATTACAGTGTTTTTCTTTGGTTTTTTCCGTCCCACGTGGAGGTTGGCAACCTCGTTTCAGAGGGTGGCCATGTTGGTTTGAAGTAGAAGAGCGAGATTCGAATCCAGCAGCACCTTAGAGAGCAACAAGATTTTCAGGGGATGAATTTTCGAGAGTCAACACTCCCTTTGTCACCCAGTCCAATATCTGCTTGAATACATCATGTACATAGGGCACATCTTGACATTTGCCCCCAAGTAGGGCTCAGAGGTTAAGACGCCAAAGCTGCAGACCAGAAGGTCAATAGCTCAGCAGTTCGAGACCCAAGTGCCACATGACGGAGTGAACTCCCGTCTCTGGCCTCAGCTCCTGCCAACCTAGCAGTCTGAAAGCACGGAATTGCAAGTAGATAAATAGGTACCACTTCGGTGGGAAGGTAACAGTGTTCTGTGCACCTTGGGTTTTAGTCATGCTGGCCACATGACAATGGAGAAGTCTTCGGACAGCGCTGGCTCTTCAGCTTGGGAACGGAGATGAGCACCGCCACCTAGAGCTGGATTCGACTGGCTTTCGAGCAAGGGAAACCTTTACCTTTATAAAAGGCAAGCCCAGAGCTGACCAGGATGGCCTAGGCTAGCCCGATTTCATCAGATTGTAGAAGCTGTCAGCCCTCAATAAGGCTTGGATGGGAGACCACCAAGGAAGTCCAGGGTCGCTATGCAGAGGCAGGCAATGGCAAATCACCTCTGAGCATCTCTTGCCTTACAAGCCTCAAGGGGTTGCCATGTCGGCTGGAGCTGGAGGGCACTTTCCTTCATCACTGTGATATACAATGCAGTCTTCAAACTGATGTTAATATAGTAAAGGCAAAGGTTCCCTTGCTCGAAAGCCAGTCGAGTCCGACTCTAGGGTTGCGGTGCTCATCTCCGTTTCAAACGAAGACGGTTTCAAAGCCGAAGAGCCAGCGCTGTCCGAAGACGTTTCTGTGGTCATGTGGCCGGCATGACTAAACACCAAGGTGGTACCGATTTATCTATTTGCAATTTTTTGCTTTCGAACTGCTAGGTTGGCAGGAGCTGGAACTAGAGATGGGAGCTCACTCCGTCATGCGGCAACTCGGGTCTTGAACTGCTGAACTACTGACCTTCCACAGCCTGCAGTTCAGCATCTTAACCACTTGAGCCACCGCAGCTCCTGATGTTAATATACCCACTGGTAAAAGAATACAAGATATTAGTGCTAAAAGCCGCGGTCTCTGAAAAGAAAGCTGAACGTCAACTGTTGCATTTATCCATGTCGGTAAATACAGTTTTGATCATGAGCACTGAATAAAGGTGAAACCAAATGGCTCCAGTTCTTATTTTTCCGCACACTATATGTTGACATATTCACTCAGATTGCCCTCACTTACCCTCACTTTCCACTATCAACAGGCTCTCAGTGTTGTCGCATAGCCAACTCTCATTGGCTTCACAGCATTGCAATGCCATCCCCTTCATTGTATGTGTTGTTGGGGAGGGGCTGTGGCCCAGGGCCAGAGCATCTTCTTGGCATGCAGAAGGTTCCAGGTTCAATCCTGGGCATCAGATTGATGCTAATGTGAAGAAGAGAAGAAGAGATTGGATCTATATCCACAGCAGTGTGGCGTAGTGGTTAAGAGTGTTGGGCTAGTATCTGGGAGACCCAGGTTCGAATCCCTCCTTGTGGCATGGAAGCTCACTGTGTGAGAGGAGGAGAGAAGAAGGTTGGATTTATACTACCTGAAGGAGTTCCAAAATGGCTTACAATCTCCTTTCCCTTCCCCTCCCCACAACAGACCCCCTGTGAGGTAGGTAGGGCTAAGAGAGTTCTTTCAGGAACTGTTTGTGAGAGAACAGCTCTGAGAGAACTGTGACTGACCCAAGGTCATGCCAGCAGCTGCATGTGGAGGAGTGGGGAATCAAACCTGGTTCTCTCAGATTAGAGTCTGCACTCTTATCCACTACACCAAACTGACTCTGTAAAAGACCCTGGAGAGCAGCTGTCAATCTTCACAGACAGTACTGACCTTGATGGACCAAGGGTCGGATTCAGTATAATCTCTGTGTCCAGTGGGCAGGACTGGTTATGGCATGACCTATGCTCCCTCTAAGCTATGGAGTCCTGTGAGCAAAAATTCTACTTTGTGAGCTCCTGGTATTAAAGTTGTGAGCGAGCGATTTGGCTGCTGCATAAATTAGTTTGCTCTGGAGCCATCCTTCCTGAGCTAAGACAAAAATGTGTGAACCGGAGGCTAAAAAACTGTGAGCTAGCTCACACTAACTCAGCTTAGAGGGAACACTGGTTATGGGATCAATCCAGGAAAAGGAAGAAGATGCAACCAGAGGGGGAAATGGTGTACCAAAGTAGCAGCAGCCAAAGAAACAACGATGGGACTCAAGAAATGTGAATATTCCAGCAATCTGTGCATTTTTCTCGGGGAAATTACAATTGCAGCAATACCGGCAAGTTCTGCCTCCAACCTGACACTGCAGAATATCTTGTGCAGCTCTGGCGTCAGTGTTTCTCTATGCAGAAGGTGCTACAAAAATAAATCATACGACAACAAGGCACTATACATATACACACACACACACATATATATATAAATCTCAGCGGCTCCTCCACGTTCCCCACCCCACCTCAGTATTCCTCTTTATTGTTGCTTTCGTTACTCATGTGTAGAAGCGGGCAATTTTCAGCACCATTTGTCAAAATGGAGGAAGGAAAGCAGATGGTTCCCTTTTTATTATTATTATGTTTAATGGGAATTGCACAAGATAATGCTCTACCGAAGACGTACTTCTTGAGTGCGATTTCAATTTTGCAGGTAGGCCGAGGCGACCCTCGGTGGCCACCGAGCGTGCTTCCTCGGGGAACGCTTGGAGGTCGCTCCAGTCTCTGCCGTCAAATCCGCCGATTCTCTTCTCTTCCCCCGACAATCGCAAAAAGTGGGAAAATGGGGTGGGAAATTGCAGGGTAAAAGAGCTAATGCAAAAGCCATTATAATGCTCAATTGCTTTACAGCTGAGTACCTCCTGTTTAATTATGAGGTGGTGGAATCGGCACAGTGTAGTGACATTAATCACTGAAGTAGCGAGGCATTGTTACTTGAAAGAGAAAATTCTTCTCATGTGTAAATTAACCTTCACCTACAACTCTTGCTTGGGATTCAGGATAATCGCGGAGGGGTTAATGGAGGGAGATGGAGGGCTTGGGTTCAAATTCCGGCACAGGTCAATTCGTTGGCTGATCTTGGACAGCACTGAATGCCTGTTTTTGCCAATGTGGATTGTACATTTGCATTACCCATCAGTTGAGGGGAAAGCCTATTTAAGCTTCCTGTGTCCAAATTGACTGATTGTCTTTTCCAGGGAGTCTCGTCTTCTCATAATGTGACCAAATTAGGGTAGCTTCAGTTTAATTATTTTAGCTTCTAGAATCCAGATAACATTGAATTAAAACCATGGCATGGCTCCCTGGCTGAGCTAATTGGTACTAGTAGAAAAGAGCAAGAGTCCAGGAGCACCGTAAAGGTAAAGACTAACAAAATATGTGGCAGGGGAGGAGCTTTCGTGAGTCACGGCTCACTTCTCCAGATCTCTCTCTCTCTCTCTCTCTCTCTCATTAGATAGCTATCATAGGAGAGGAGAGATGTGCGGAATGTTGTTTTTTCCTCCCTCTGTTTCATTAAGTGACATCACTGACTGTAACATTTTGCTCAGTTTCTTAGGGAGAAGAAAAGAAGAAGCACAGATCCTTGCTCCTGAATCCACATTTAGAAAACAGGGAAGAAAACATGTTGGGAGAGGAAGAGATGAGGCATGTAGGTAAGCCTCAGCCATTGCAATGGCTTGCAGAGAATTTCAGCTGGAGATGAGGATTGATTTGTGAGGTCAAAGGTCCGGTGAAGACTGAGGACGGAGATGGATGTGGTGTCTCGGAGGATGGATGTGAACGTTAACATTAGCTGGAAACCCAGTGGCACATAGGAAGTGCTGCTGTCCCGGAGCTTGTTTTTCATATGTATAATAGCGATGCTCTTAAAACCCTTATGAGGAATACAAGTGGGGACCCACAAGGAACTCTCAGAGAAAGGGACAATCCTCATTGGTCTCCACTTCCTCCTCCTCTCCTCTCTGCCTTCACTGTGGGCAAGGGTCAGCGATAAAATGTGGGCAAAGATCAGCGATAAGGCACACCTGTCCTGCTTCGGGCCCACATTTCCAGACTCTGTAAACATCTGGATTGATCAGTGACTCTGATCAACTAAGAGTCCTGACCTTTGCACATCCTGTACCTATGGGCATTTTAAAGCAAAGGGTAGCTCGTTAATTATTGTACTATGTAAGCATCCTTAAGCATCCTCCCTGAAAGTATCTTCCCCCCCCTGTTTCTCTATGTGCAAGCCCCAGCCTCACCTCACGATGGGTGGTGGGGGGAGCAGAGTGTGTATAAAATAACCTATTGCTGCCTTGAAAGGGAGACAGATTTCTCTACCCTCAAGAGAGCTGTCTCGTGTGATTCCTTCACTTCACTGTTGCCACCTTTCCCCCACGCTCTGCCACCCTCTTCCTTCTCCACTGCCTCTCTCTCACTTGCCCCCATCCTCTCTCTCCTCCTTCCTTTGCTGCTTCTTTCACCTTCACCACCACCGCTGCCTTCTTCCTTCCCACCTCTCTCCCCTTCACCTTCCCCCCACCAATTTCTCCTCCCCTTTCCCTTGTCCTCTCCACGCAAAAAGGCAGCCATATGTATCAAGAGGATCATGGGTAGAATCAGCCCCGTAGCAAGGAGCTTTGGGGAGCTTGGGGGAGCTTGGGGGAGCTTTGGACTTGGGGGGGTATTGTGGTCCTCCCACATGATGAAGTCACTAGGAGAAGGAGGAGGAGAACCGGAGGCAGCCAGGCTTGGCTTGAGCCACTCAAGCTTTCCTCCCCCCCCCCATCTTCGCCAGCCAGCGAGACGGGCCGTCGGCTTTCCAAGAGCCTCAGAGAGCCAACGGCTTGACTTGCTGGCCAGCACAGATGCAGTGAGGCGCCAATGCTCCCTCTAAGCTGTGGAGTCTTGTGGGCAAAAATTCTACTTTGTGAGCTACGGGCATTAAAGTTGTGAGTGAGTGACTTGGCTACTGCGTAAATTACTTTACTCTGGAGCCATCCTTCCCGAGCTGAGACAAAAAAATGTGTGAGCCAGAGGCTAAAAAACTGTGAGTTGGCTCACACTAACTCAGTTTAGAGGGAACATTACTCACTGTGTCTTTGCCAGCCAGCAAGTCTCAGAGAGCCAGACAACAGAGATCAGTTTCTCTGAAGTAAGTGGTTGCTTTGTGTTGGGTGTTACAAGTCAAAACACTTCAGTATTTACAGGGTTAATGATGTTTGTTATAATCAACAGGAAGTCACATGTTTGTTTGTAACCAATCTGTTTAGACAATAGAATGCCTGGGAACTTTGGAGCTAACTTGCTAGTCTGATTGGAAACCAATGTGTCAAGTATTTAGCATATTGGCATCGTCTTCCTCTCTTTGTTCTGACTGTGAAGGAGACGCCATTCTCTTCCCGTTTTACCTTTTAGCTGTAAGGATGTAGCCATATTAGCTCTTTGTTATTTTATATCCTGTGTACCTTTTCCCCATGTTAGGTTTATAGTAAACCTTTTATATTTTAAAACACACCATGGGCTCAGTCTCTTAATACTCTGCTGACTTACTCAAAAAGAATCCCAACACTTTGGAAGGTGGATTCTATGACATTATACACAGTGAGGTCCCTCCCCTCTGAACCCCTGCCCTCCCCAGGAATCTACCCCCCCAAATCCCCAGGAATGTCCCACCCTGGAGTTAGAATCATAGGATCATAGAGCTGGAAGGGACCTCCAGGATCATCTAGTCCAACCCCCTGCACAACGCAGGGAATTCACAACTACCTCCCCCCCACACCCCCAGTGACCCCTGCTCCACGCCCAGGAGATGGCAAAAATAAAAAAACCACACTCCTTCAGGATCCCCGGCCAAACTGGCCTGGAGAAAAATTGCTTCCTGACCTCAAAGTGAGGATCAGCATTTCCCAGTGTGTGTAAGAAAGAGTTGTCAATCCTATTTGAATGCTGTCCTATTATGTGAGGCTGGAACACCAAAACAGGCTTACTATGGGATGTACCAAACTGGCTTAAACTGATTCGGTAGATGGCCCTCCCCCTCATGCATCTGATCCACTACGTGGGGAGGGAAAGCCGGGGGGAGCTGGCTGGTCCTGCCTTCATCTCTGCAGAGATCGTCATTCAGAAGGCAACTGTGCAGAAGAAGTGTTCCCTTATACATCCCCCCCCCCACGATCAGCTGACGCTGCTTTCAGGACACTGCTGGTCCTGGGGAGGGTGTGTGTCCCATCCTCTGTTTGGTGTAGTGGTTAAGTGTGCGGACTCTAATCTGGGAGAACCGGGTTTGATTCCCCACTCCTCCACTTGCACCTGCTGATGTGACCTTGGGTCAGTCGCAAGCTCTGGCACAGCTGTCCTTGGAAAAGAGCACTTTGTGTCAGAGTTCTCTCAGCCCCACCCACCTCACAGGGTGTCTGTTGTGGGGAGGGGAAGGGAAAGGAGTTCGTAAGCCGCTCTGAGACTCCAAGTGAAGGGCGGGGTATAAATCCAATCTCTTCTTCTCTTCTTCTTCTTCTTCTCCTCTGTGCAGGCACACTCTGCAGATGACCCGCCATTTATTTGTTTATTCTTTGTATTTATATCCCGCCCACCCCACGAAAGGGCTCAGGGCAGGTAACATCATATTGTAAGAAATGCAAATTAAAATTAGATTTTAGAATACAATAGAAACATCTAAACTGGGAACACTTCTAGTTTATGGTGACACGCTGGCGGACACATCTCCTGGACCTCCCGGGGATGTGATCTGCACACCAGCGGAAAGGGGGGGAGGCACGGGTCCTAGCCATAGGGCTTTTGAGGGGTGGCCTCTTTGCCAGTGTGATGCTGGGGAATTGAGGCACTCCTCTGCCCTGACGGTCCTGCCGCTGAGTGTCCATATGGATCTAGAGCTGCTGACCGGTACAAGCGTTGGAGATCGAGCGTTTTGAACGTATGCCGAGTGAGGTTGTATGACCAACAATGAACTTTTAGTCGGGTTAAAGTGAAATGAGAATTTTAAAAGAAAGCTACCCCCCTGGGAATGGCGAAAAAGGTGAGCGGGGGAGGGGCCTCTCCCATATGCATGAACTGAACAACGAAATACTAAAGGGGGGGGGGCAGAAGGAAAAACGGTGAAATCTGTTTTGAGAGACTTACCAGAGCGTGGATAAGCATATGGGCATATTTCAGAGACTTAGTTTTTTATAAAAGTAAACAATCCATAAAGATGGCAGGGAAGAGGGCAGAGAAAGACAAACCAGCAAAAGTGAAACCAGTCGGGATTTCGAGCCCTCAACCGGAAGAGACCACTGAGCTTTCCAAAATGTTGGCAGAGTCCTTGCACCCTCTGCTGGACCAGATGACTAACATAGAACAGCAGCTGACGAATCTAAACCAGAAGCTGGCAACTCAGCAGCTCCAACTGACTGAGACTTTAAAAATAATGGTGCAAACGGCTGAGAAGGTGAAGGAAATGGATGCCAACGCTAAAAAAGTCAAGAAAAAGGTGCAAAAGCTGAAAAAGAAACAAGCCTTGGAAGAAACAAAGCTTTTACGCCTGCAAATGGAGAAAGCAAATTTGGTCCTACGGTTTCAAGGGGTCCCAGAATCAAAAGGGGAGAATTTAAAGCAACTCCTGAGTGAAGCATTAGCCCCAGTTACAGATTTGAAAGCGGAGCATCTTGTAAGCAAAATGGATGTGGTCTATAGGTACTATTCCTTGTACATAAAAAAGAATAATCTGCCTGGGGAAATAGTGGCGAGATTCTCAAAGCGACATGTGAGGGATTCTATCCTGAAAGCAACAACAGGAATACCCTTGAAAATCGGGGACAACACCATCAGGATTCTAAAAGACATTCCATTTGAAATAAGACAAAACAGAAAGAAATATAAAGATCTAATCCTTTTTCTCCAAACAAACAGCATTGTCTACAGATGGTTAATTCCAGAAGGCATCATTTTCAAACTACAAGATAAAAAAAGAAAAGATTGACTCTGTTTCCAAAGCACATGAGTTCCTGAGAGTCCAGCTGGGAGAGCCAGCCGGGGTCAAGAAGGAAGAAGATGACAGCAAATCCAGTGGCGAATTGGACTCAGTGTCTTCCGACGCGGACTCTCTCTCTGATAAAGGGGCGGCTGCCCCTAAGCATACATATAAATTGAGGATTAGAAAAGATAAGACAAAATGAAGGCTGAAGGACTCTGAATTGTGCCTTTAAACTTTAGTTTTATTGGGGGATGCTCTGGGGGATCTCTTAAATGGTTAAAACATTGGATAAAAAGATAAAAAACTTAGCATAGCCGACTATGTTCAAAGTAATGCTAGCATTTTAAGATTAACATTTATATAAGCTGTTGTTATGATCTCCTATACTTGGGGTTTTGGTTAGTTGTGGTTTTCTTTCCTTTCTCCCTAGATGTAGTTACCCCTCCCTAATTTTTCGTTGTAGTTTGTAGTCTATTAAAAAATCCACTCTGGGGGGGTGGTGGAATAAATTAAAAATCTAAACTGGTAGTTACAGCTTAAAGGCAAAAATTCAGCTGGCTGTAATGGGTTCTGGCCCATTGCTATAGACGGGATAGTGGTGATGACCAGCCAATCACATGGAGGCAGGGGCGGGGCCAGCATGCTGATGCCCACTCTCCATCCCTGCCTGTTAAGTCAACAAACGTGGGGGCACACTTCAGTACCAGGCTACTAGATTGGATGGCTGGCCAGTCAGTTTCAGTATTGTCTGCTTGAATGGACTGCAAGTCTCTGGGAGGCAAACTTCTTCCCCAGTGCTGAGAACCTTTGAGTGGAACTGCCAGAAAACAAATCAGGGACATTCTGCATGTGAAACAACAATAGGGGTGCCAGCTCTGGGTTGGAAGATTCCAGGAGATTTTTTTGGGGGGGGGGGTTCCTGGGGAGGGCAGGGTTTTGGGAAGGGGTGCAATGCCATTGAGTCCACCCTCCAAAGCAGCCATTTTCTCCAGGGGAGCTGATCTCTGGAGATCAGTTGTAATTCCATGAGATCTCCAGGCCCCACCCTAAAAACAACAACTAAACAAGGGCTTTATCATGAAGCCATAACTCCTCTCTGAAGTCACCTGGGATCCTCCTAGTTCATACACAAACCCCAAATGCCATAAATGTTGAAATATTCACAGTCATCAACTGGATATCTATCATTGCACACATTCTGTATTAATGTCTCCTGCAACGTGACTGCAGGCAGGAAAGATATCCCAGCAAACCCAGCCTATGCATGTGTTTATATGGTATTCTCTCGTTGCAACGTGAAGGATTATTCAACTCGGGAACAGCTTAGCTCTGAGTCTTCTCTAAGCAGTGCATTTTGGGAAATGGAGCCTTTGGGGCTTTAAAGAGGCCAAAGGGTGGTGCTCAGCAGTACAGAGCTACAGCCCCAGTCAAGAGCTTTACAGTCTGCCTACATTTGGAGGATGAAATAAAACGGGACGTTGCTTGGTTTGCAGTTCGAAGGTAACATGGGTTGTCCAGTAGATGGCACTCCTTGTCTTCCAGATGCAGGCCTGGTTGCATATTTTTTTTTTATTAGCCAAAAGAAGGCCGCTTGCCTTAACTGTTGCAAAATTAACAGCTCCGAATAGGTAAATCACAAAGTGTGGATCAATTTAATTAGTGTCCTGTCAACATGTGCAGTCACCCCTTTTTGATCTATGTCCACATGTTGGGATCTGACATACTTTTTTTGTAGATTGCGGAGGAGGGGGAGCATCAACGAGGGCGGGAGCTGCTGGGGTGGTGGAGGGCTTTGGTCTTTGGAGGGGTCCTTGGTAGGGTTGCCAAGTCCATCTTCCCCCCCCAGCGGGGGACTTTGGGGGTGTTCCTGGAGGGGGCGGGGCATCTCCGACGTGATGACGTCATGTTGGGGACGTCCGCCCCCCCCCGCCCGTGTGCCGGATCTCCAGAAACGGCAGTTCCCTGTACTTAAAGGAGCCAGCATTTCCCTTTTAAATGCAGGAGCCGGCGTTTCCCCTTTAAGAGCAGCCGCGTTTCCCTTTTAAGAGCACGAAGCTGGCATTTCCCTGCAAGCTTGCGGAGATCCGGCTTGGGAGGAAACACGGGTTCCACACACTCAAAGGGAGAGAGATGGGTGGCTGTGGGTGTTGGGGGTGGGGCTTCCCCCGCCGGCCATCTAAGCGACCCGGCCGGCCCCGGGTAAACCCCCCCCCAAAACGGGGGCCCCCCGGCAAACCGGGGGGGGGGGGTTTGGCAACCCTAGTGCTCGGCTTTCCTGTGGCCTCTTCAGCCATGGTCAGTTCACGGAGGCCTCTCCTCCAGCGTGTGAACCGTCCTGCTGGTCTGGCTACACAACTGCCAGATCCCCTGTCGGTATGGTGGCTCCCTTCCAGTTGGTGGCTGGAAATTTTCACGACAAATCTAGGAGATTGGCTAGGTTGAGAAACTGGCCCAAGGTCACCCAGTCAATTGGACAACTGCGTAGGAACCTGAAGCTGGGTCACCCAGTCCTCATCCAGCCTACGGCTGCCAACCTCCAGATGGGTCCTGGGGATCGCCCAGAGTTACAACTGATCTCCTGGCTACAGAGATCCGTTTCACCTGGAGCAAGTGGCCGCTTTGGAAGGTGCGCTCTATGGCGTCGAAGACCCTCCTCTCCCCAAACCGTGGGAGGTGTTTCTAAGATGGCGGCTGAGGCAGATGTCTGATACTGAGCTCCGCGTTTTATCTACTGTTTTTACTTACTGTTTTGTTCTTCCTCGAATTTGGAAGCTGGAAGGAGGTCGGGGTTGGACGGCCCTTTTTCTCCTCTACACAGTGCACAGTGAGACTGTTTTATCTTGTTTTATCCTTTTCTATCTGATGCTTTGGAAGGTGCACTCTATGGCATTGAAGACCCTCCTCTCCCCAAACCGTGCCATACGCAGACTTCGCCCTTTGAATCTCCTGGTATTTCCCAACCCCGGAGCTGGCAGCTCTAGCAAAACTCTATGGTTTAACCGTAGAACTGAAGTGGCACACTGATGTCACTTCCAGGCGTATGGGAAGTGATGTCATTACATCACCGTCAAGGAACCAAAGCCAGTAAGTACCCTCTCTTGTTGCCAAGCCCTGCCTGGCAACCCTAAATGAGGACCTAAGGATGCCATCCTCCAGGTGAGATCCTTAGGATCCCCTGGAATTACAGTTTATCTTCAGAGTACAGAGATCAGTCCCCCTGAAGAAAATGGATACTTTGGAGGCTGGACTCTATGGCATTGTACCCCACTGAGGTCCCTGTCCTCCCCAGGCTCCATCCCCATGTCTCCAGGAGTTTCCCAGCCTGGATCTAGCAAACCTACCTACCCATCCCCCGCCGGTGGTCAGGTGGGACCTGGCAACCCTACTTCTGGTGAGACTAAGTAGTAGAAAAAGAATTTATACTGAATTTACACCCCGCCCTTCACTACCCAAAGGTGTCTCAGAGCGGCTTACAAACTCCTTTCCCTTCCCCTCCCCACAACAGACACCCTGTGAGGTAGGTGGGGCTGAGAGAGCTCTGACAGAAACTGCTCTTTTTCAAGGACAGCTCTTATCAGAACTATGGTTCGCCCAAGGTGATCCAGCCAGGTGCAAGTGGAGGAGTTGGGAATCAAACCCGGTTCTCCTAGATTAGAGTCCGCGCACTTAACCACTACACCAAACTGGCTCTCACTACCTGGAGACAACTACCTGGAGACAAAATGTCCTGATCCTTTAATAGAAAGTTAATGGGATGTTATTTACCAGGTGATGTTATTTAACTTCACACCATGAAATTCCAACTCTTCATTTTCACACATTAAGCTTCTGTTCAGGGAATAGAACATTTCATTAGCTGTTGTAGATTTCCCGGGGTGTATGGCTGTTGTCTTGGCATTGTGGTACAATGCCAAGACCATGGCCATACAACCCGGAAAATCTACAACAGCTAATGAACTCTGGCCATGAAAGCCTTCGACAACAAATAGAACATTTTGTTCCTCCAGGTTGTTGGCAACCCTGAGTGTATGTAATATGGGAGGGGGAGCTTCCCTTGCTTCCTCTGTGATCCAGACAAAAGGCTCTGGATCTTTTGTGAATAGCAACAGAGGCTGTGCCAGAAACAGTGATATATTTTTAGCTAAAGAAGGTGGTAGCCCCCTGCCCCGGATGATACAAGGTCCCCACCTTCGATTAGCCAGAATCCAGGCTACTTCAGCGTGTCACAAACACAAACTACAAATATGTGCAAAGCCAATAAATCTGAACTCTGTTTAATAGTGTCTGTCGATCTATCTGTCTTACCATAAAGAACATAAGAATATATGAAGAGTTTAGACCATCTAGTCCAGCATACTGTTTCACACGGCAGCCAACCAGTTGCCCTGAAGGACCAAACAATCAGGGCATGGAGGCCCAGGCCTTCCCCTGGATGTTGCCTACCAGCAGTGGTATTAAGAGGGTTGTTGCCCTTGTATATGAAGGTTCCCTTCAGTCATCATGGTTTTATTCTGGGTGCAAGCTTTCATGTGCATGCAAACTTCTTTGCACATGAAAACTTATACCCAGGGGGAAAAAAAACGTTGGCCCCGGTCACATGGAAGGTTTTGGCCCGGGAGAGGGATGGACCGGGGGCGCAGCAAACGGGCGCGAACACACCACAACATCTGGGAATCGGCGTGCACCCGTCCCTGATCCGTCCCTTCAAGCCTAAAGTGCACATTTTAAAAAACCTGCAAAAGAGCAGGACTTACCTGGAACGCCGCAGCAAGCGTGACCGTGGGATCGCCGGTGTGCTCGTCTTCGGTAGCAATCCAGGCTCCCGGACGAACTGCGCAAGCGCACACATGCGCAATTCGGCTGCCTCTCTCTTTCTTCAGTGGCTCCCCCCGGCATCTCACTACCCCCCCCCCGGCATCTGATCGTGCCGGGTAGGAAGTGGCCAGCGCCTCAGGGGAGCTGTGTGATCCCGCCGCCACGTGTCTCTTTTGGTGCGGCTTTCAAAAGCCGCATTTTGCCCGCAGCAATTTCCCCCCGTGTGGCAGGGGCCTTAGTTGGTCTTAAAGGTGCCACTGGACTCAAACTTTGTTCTGCTGCTTCAGACCAACACCTGAATCTACCCTCATAAACCTGTCCACCACGAATCTGTCTATTAGGAGGGGGCTGTGCTACCTCATGCATACAACAGCCATACAACATACAACAGCCATAGAGACATTGGCTATCTAACACCACAAATAGCTGTAACTTTGTATTTAAAAAACCACCATTGGAGTTCTAGCCTCTGTGGCTCAGGGGCAAAGCATCTGCTTGTCATGCAGAAGGTCCTCGGTTCAATCCCCAGCATTTCCAGTCAAAAGGACCAGGCTGTCTTGATGTGAAAAACCTCTGCCTGAGACCCTGGAGAGCCACTGCCAGTCTGAGCATGACCTTGAGGGACCAGTGTTTTGATTCGGTATAAGGCAGCTTCATGTGTGACCATCAGTGTTCCCTCTAAGCTGAGTTGGTGTGAGCTAGCTCACAGTTTTTTAGCCTCTGGCTCACAGATTTCTGTCTCAGCTCAGGAAGGAGGGCTCTAGAGCAAACTAATTTATGCAGCAGCCAAATTGCTCACTCACAACTTTAATGCCAGTTGCTCACAAAGTAGAATTTTTGCTCACAAGACTCCACAGCTTAGAGGGAACATTGGTGACCATGTGTAAGAAGTAGATCAGGATGAGAGAATGGCTGGCTCAAGATCACCCAGCGAGCATCACAGCTGAACAGGAACTTGAACCTGGGTCTTCCCAGGCCTAGTCCAACTCTCAGACCAATAACACACAGCATAAGGTTGTCAAACCCAGGTTGGGAAACTCCTAGAGACAAGGGAACGGAGCCTGGGCAGGACAGTGACCTCAGTGGGGTACAATGTTATAGACTCCACCTCCGCCTCCCAAAGCATCCCTTTGATCCAGGGGAGTTGACTGAGGGGTGACATGATTGAGGTACTGAATCTACCCTCATAAACCTGTCCACCTGTCTAATAGGAGGGGGCTGTGCTACCTCATGCATACAACAGCCATAGAGACATTGGCTATTGAACACCACAAATAGCTGTAACTTTGTATTTTAAAAAACACCATTGGAGTTCTAGCCTCTGTGGAGGGGGCTGTACTCAGGGGCGAAGCATCTGCTTGGCATGCACAAGGTCTCCGGTTCAATCCCCAGCATCTCCAGTCAAAAGGACCAGGCTGTCTTGATGTGAAAAACCTCTGCCTGAGACCCTGGAGAGCCACTGCCAGTCTGAGCATGACCTTGAGGGACCAGTGTTTTGATTCGGTATAAGGCAGCTTCATGTGTGACCATCAGTGTTCCCTCTAAGCTGAGTTGGTGTGAGCTAGCTCACAGTTTTTTAGCCTCTGGCTCACAGATTTCTGTCTCAGCTCAGGAAGGAGGGCTCTAGAGCAAACTAATTTATGCAGCAGCCAAATTGCTCACTCACAACTTTAATGCCAGTTGCTCACAAAGTAGAATTTTTGCTCACAAGACTCCACAGCTTAGAGGGAACATTGGTGACCATGTGTAAGAAGTAGATCAGGATGAGAGAATGGCTGGCTCAAGATCACCCAGCGAGCGTCATAACTGAACAGGAACTTGAACCTGGGTCTTCCCAGGCCTAGTCCAACTCTCAGACCAATAGCACACAGCATAAGGTTGTCAAATCCAGGTTGGGAAACTCCTAGAGACAAGGGAATGGAGCCTGGGGAGGACAGTGACCTCAGCAGGGTACAATGTTATAGACTCCACCTCCCAAAGCATCCCTTTTATCCAGGGGAGTTGATATCTGTCATCTGGAGATGAGCTGCAATTCCAGGGGATCACCAGGTCCCACCTGGAGGCTGGCATCCGCACCACACTGGCCTCTTGGGTTTGAAGTGTTGTGGCTACAGAACAAGGACAGAAGGCAGCCCTGCTTAGGCAACCAAGTCTATCCTTCTTTTCCTGCCCCACTCCAGCACATGCTTTGAATTTTTTTTAATCCTTGGCCAACATCCACTGAAAACAGATAACATATGGTAGGGTCCTGCACTAAAAGTGCATCATCTTCTTTATCTTAAAAAAAAGCCCTTTTCTTCTCAGGAAAGAAACCCAAACACATGATATTTGTGAAGGGAATCTGCCTGTCAAAATAATGAAACGCAGACAGCCTTTTTACCAGATAGGGATATCATCATAATCGAAGCATTATAGATGTCCCTTGAGCCTAAAGTGTTTTATCACTGCAATAAGGGCAGAAATATCTGCTAGAATCACAGTATATGGGTGCTACTCAAATCACTCTGTATGCAATGATGCTGCTATCATACCGGCTAGGAAAATGAGCCGCCGGCAAATCATAAATTCTCTCTGGGAGTTTTTCCCCTCCATTTTGTGGCTCCCAATTTCTTTGGCTTCTTAGTCGCTTGAAATGCTGCCCTTGGAAGAGAGATATTTCACTGAGGCAGCCGCCCACCCTTCCAGACGGATGCAAATGAGGCGTCTTTCAGGGAAGCTGTGTCTGTCTTGGACGACTCTGGATTCATCAGACCAGTCGAGGGTTTGGTGCTTGGTGTGAATTTGGCGCTCCAAGAATATCATTTGTTTTTCTTTTTTTCTTTTGGCAGAACCGGAATTGAAACTTGATTGCTGAGAAAAAAGCGTGGGAAGTGTTTGGTGAAGGCTCAGGAAACACAGAAAGATGCAAAAGAGCTTGCAGCAGGGATGGCGAAACTCTCTTTATTATTTCTGTGGGTAATTTCACTTTGCTGGAAAAAAGTATCACACAACTGAAATACTTATTGACCATAGTGGATATGCAGTTTTCTTCAGGCTGGGGTTTTAGGAATTGTTATTTCCCCTATTAGCTGGGATGAGACCATCCTTGTGCACAGGGCTGGAGTGACCGCTAGGCAAACCTAGGCAACTGCCTAGGGCTCCAGAGTTCGAAGGGTGCCAGAAAGGTGAGAATGGCCTCCTCTACCAGCTTGAAGGGAAGTCTGGCATTAACTGGCTTCTAGAAATACCACTATTGATTCTGGGCCCTAACTTGGATAGCCCAGGTTAGCCTGTTCTTGTGAGATCTCACAAGCTAAGCAGGATAAGCCTTGGCCAGTGTTTGGATGGGAGACCTCCAGGTTTGTGGCACGGAGGCAGGCAATGGCAAACCACCTCTATCAGGCTGCAATCAGATGAGCAGATTGATCCGTTGCCATTGCTGTTACTTTCCTGATTGAATGTGCATGATCAGACAGCAATATCTGTCTGTTTGCCATTGCTGTTCTTTTCCTGATTGAATGTGCACGTTCAGACAGCAATATCTGTCTGTCATGCCTCAGTTGTCTGTATCTCATTCCCCCCCTTTACTGCGTGTTCCTTTGATAGCTGTGAAAGTCCGGTTCTTTTGGGCTGAGCTGGTTTCAAACCAGATTTCCTGTTGTCTGTTGTGCACCCAAGCTGTCAGGCAGGTCTGACTGGTCTCTTGTTTTATAACCACCATTTTTTTTCCTAGTTAGCAATGTGAGCATAACTGCATATTTGCACCTCTCTCTCTCCCTCTCCCACAGGGGCTTCTCAAGCTTGTGTTGTCTTTATAAAAAACTTTCAAAGAAAGACACTTCTGTACTTCAGCTTTTTTCCTGTGTTTTGGGGAAGGGGTTAACTGAAAAGATTAGAGAGGGAGAATGGCAGTGAGCTACATATCCCAGCAGGCTCATCAGTGCTTGTGCGCATGCTCAAAGGACAAGCTTTTTAAAAAATGGCCAACAGTCCCATGAACTACATATCCCAGCAGGCTCATCAGTGCTTGTGGGCATCCTGAAAGGACAAACTAAAAAAAAAAGGCCAATGGCCCCACTCCCTGGCTGCTGCATCTGATCATTCAAGGATGGGGTCAAAACACTTTAAAGAGTGTTACAGGGGTGAGTCTGATCACAATTCTCTGTTACAACCAATGTTCCCTCTAAGCTGTGAAGTCCTGTGAGCAAAAATTCTGCTTTGTGAGCTACTGGCTTTAAAGTTGTGAGCGAGCAATTTGGCTACTGCATAAATTAGTTTGCTCTGGAGCCATCGTTCCTGAGCTAGGACAAAAATGTGTGAGCCGGAGGCTAAAAAAACTGTGAGGTAGCTCACACTAACTCAGCTTAGAGGGAACACTAGTTACAACCCCCCCCCAGATCAATTAGAGGCGGGGCCACCCTGGTTCAAACTGCACATCTGACTGCAGCCTTAGTCTTGAAAGCCCCACCAGGGGTTGCCATAAACCAGATGTGACTTGCTCCTCCCCCATGACTTTGGTCTTCTGGAGCTGCCATAATGGAAGTTGGAGGGGTTTTGAAAAGCCTATCTATTTTTATTTTCACATTGTTCATTTTGAATACCTAGTAAGTAAAATGTTCATTCTCTCTATTGAAGGGGGTGCCATAGTTCACCAAGGCTGTCAAAAAAACTTGGGCTGGCCCTGCTTGTGCAGTATGAGACACTGAAGAGCACAGATACCTGGCTTAATAGACATTATCCAGACTGGTAACTTGAAAGCAAGCAGAGAAGGACTGTCCAAGAGTCCAGATGAAACCATAATGGCCACTTTTGTTTTTATCTCTGATGGGTTACTATCTGTAGTACCACCTTCTGGCCATCTGGCGTGATGGTGGAATGGTACAGTAGAGAAGACAGCAGAAGTTATCTCCTCCAGGAAGCCCCCAGTGTGGTATGGAAAGTGAGGAGCCTGGGTCTCAGGAACATAATTCCAGGTCTAAGACTTCAGGAGCAAATGTCCAACAAAAGGCTGGATAAGGGGAATATGCTTTCTTGGGTTATTGACTTCTTATTGTCAACTTCTTCAGGGCTGCACCCCAGCAACACTGTTCCTAACATTTCTCCTGTTGCTGACACTTACTTCAACATTTAGTCCCCATTTTTCTCCCCAAGGAGACACGAAGTGGCTTACAAATTTAAATTAAGCAAGCAGAAAAATGACAAGCTGTATCTTGAGCCGATCCTAGAAACAATCGGGCAGCTTGTCGAAGGCCACAGGGTATGAGGTATGAGTGAAGAGCCATTTGGTTCTGCCCATTAGCTCTCACCCAAGGGCTTGTGCCTCTGGCCACACTCAAGCTTTATGCCTAGAAAAGGGAAGGGGAAACAAAAGGTCTGCCCCAACCCTTCAGCTGGAAGCAGTGTTCCTTCCAATTCTCCCTCTCCGCTCTCCCTAATCGGCTCCCAGTCTTTGATACCCAGCCTGGTCCCTCATTTTTAAAAAAGTAAAAATGGCCTCTTTCAGGAGGGCTGATGATTTCAAAGTAAAGCATCACTGAAAAACCAGCTGCATAATTACCCACCAGATCACCTTGTTTCCTGCTCACAGGTAGTGGTCATAGGAGTCATATGCTCAATGGATTGTGTGTTTGTACCTTCCGACTTGCCCTGACTTGGATAGCCCAGGCTAGCCCGATCTCATCAGATCTCAGAACCTAAACAGGGTTGGTCCTGGCCAGTATTTGGAATGGAGACCACTAAAGAATACTACGGTCATGACGTGGAGTCAGGCAATGGCAAACCACTTCTAAATGTCTCTTGCCTTGAAAACCCCATGGGGTCACTATAAGTCAACTATGAGTTGATGGTGGGAAAAACCGTTCCAACTTAAAAGGTCCTTTGTTAAAGGGGGGGGATAATGTTTGGCATGTTATGTTGAGACTCTACCATGATTAGGGTTGCCAAGTCCATCTTCCACCCCCAGCGGGGGACTTTGGGGGTGTTCCTGGAGGGGGCGGGGCATCCCCGACGTGATGAGATCACGTTGGGGACGTCGCCCCCCCCACCTGCCCATGCGCCGGATCTCCAGAAACGGCAGTTCCCTGCACTTAAAGGAGCCGGTGTTTCCCTTTTAAATGCAGGAGCCAGCGTTTCCCCTTTAAGAGCAGCCGCGTTTCTCTTTTAAGAGCACGAAGCTGGCATTTCCCTGCAAGCTTGCGGAGATCAGGCTTGGGAGGAAACACGGGTTCCACACACTTAAAGAGAGGAGAGAGGTGGGTGGCTGTGGGTGTTGGGGGTGGGGCAAACCGGGGACCCCTGGCAAACTGGGGACTCCTGGCAAACCGGGGGGTTTGGCAACCCTAATCATGATAGCATAATTCAGTGTTCATCAACAGCTACCTAACAGGCAGGATCCAAATCAGCTTGTACATGCAGACGATTGCACAGCCCCATGGGGGCTGTAGTTTATTTCCCTTCCCTTTCACTACATGCAGATTATCACACAGCCTCATGGGGGCTGTAGTTTATTTCCCTTCCCTTTTGCTACATGCCATCTTCTCTGGTGACCAAGAAGACGGAGTTTGCTGACTGTGCAGATGCAGAAGTAGACACAAGAGGCAACAAAGGATTAAGCGAATCTATCCAGATATGACAGAGCCAAGCAGCATAGCACAAACAGCTACTGTGCATGAGTAAAACTGCTTCCTATAGAATCCCAATAAAAAACCAAACTGCAACACTGAAGTGTTCCAGGAAGAGAGCTTGACTGGTGTGGAACCAGTTTGACTGTTAGGCTAGGACCTGAGAGACCCAGGTTCAAATCCCCACTCAGCCATGAGGCTTGCTGGGTGATGTTGGGCCAGTCACTCTCTCTCAGCCCAGCCAGGGATGTTGGGAGGGTAGAACTGAGGAGGGGAGATTGATGCGTGACACCCTGAATTCCCTGGGCGAGAGCAAAATGCACATAGTAAACGAATAAATAATCAAGGTATTAACTAGAGATGCAACACATTTTAAAGAACATAAGAACATAAGAGATGCCAATGTTGGATCAGGCCAAAGGCCCATCCAGTCCAACACTCTGTGTCACACAGTGGCCAGAAATACCAGGTGCCATCAGGAGGTCCACCAGTGGGGCCAGGACATTAGAAGCCCTCCCACTGTTGACCCCCCCAA
>NW_015169792.1:52952-95782 GCF_001447785.1 Gekko japonicus
GGCAGCTTGTCCTGGCGGCGGCGCGGGCTCTCTGATTAAAAGAAACCTCGCACTTCCTGTCTGCTCTGGCTGCGCGGCAGCCAACAGTGAGCTGCGCGGTGGCGCCCGCCGCTACGGCCCAGAGTTCAGAGTTATGGTAGCTTCGGGGGGCCTTATTATCGAGGAGGCCTTATCTTCGGGGGAGGCCTTATTTTCGGGGAGGTCTTATTTTCGGGGGATGTCTTATATTTCAGCGAGAGGCAAAACTGTAAGTAGGTCTTATTTTCGGGGGATGTCTTACTTTCGGGGAAACGTGTCTTTGATTTGCACTATTACTGCCAGACACACAGCATGTCCCACTGTGGTCACTGTAGCCTGTGTGCAGCATGGATTGGGAGGGACTTGGAACAACAGGGTTGCCAGTGCATGTGGACCATAAGGTTGCCAACCTCCAGGTGGCACCTGGATGTCTCCTCTTACAATTGATCTCCAGATGACCGAGATCAGATACCTTAAGAGAAAATGTCTGCTTTGGAGGTTGGATTCCATGGCATTATATCCTGTTGAGGTCCCTCCCTTCTCAAACTCTGCCCTCCCCAGGTTCTACCCCCAAAATCTCCAGGTAATTCCCAAGCTGGAGGTGGTAACCCTAACCACGGGATGGATTAAATTTGCAATAGAAGAACTTCCATTTGCCTGCAAAACCTTCCCTTGCATATGCCTTAAAGGCCCCCTGTAAAGCACTCGGCGGTGTTAGCAACTTGAACTCTTGCAAACTTCCTTTGGAATAAACAGGGGGGTTTAAAAAAAAATATTTTTTTGCATTCTGGATGAAAGGAATGTAATTTTAAAAACCGAAGCACCATGGGGTAGAAGCTATAGTGATACAGCTTACTGAGGCATAAAGAGCTCAGCCTTGGCAGGGCGGGAGTCTGCACTTGGCAGATGGCGCGTCCTTGTTCGGAAATAGAATTGGAGGTTTATGCCGCAGTTGTAAATAAATAGGCACTCCTAAATAGTGCAGTAAAAAAGAAGCAAAAATGTTATTACATAGAATGAATAAGAATATGGAAATGGGATGATAACATCTCTTTTTATATGTACACACACATGCAGAGTGGAGAATATGACCGCTGCTAAGCAGAGGGAGAGGCACTCGTTGGCATACCCGCACTGCAGGGTTTCCTGGTTCCATTGTGTGCATGTGGGAGAGAGTGAGGGCTGGAAGAACATTTGCCTTTCATATTATCACCCTTTCTCTGCAGGCCTAGCAGAGTCGTTAAGGGCCAAATGATAACACAACAGCTGAATTCTATGATTGGAACTCTTGGGCGGAATTTTTGGCCCCAAAGAGCAGATCTGTGGGAAGGATGTGAATCAGGGCCCTGGGGGGAAGGAGAGGAGGAGGAGAAGAAGAAGAGGAGGAGGAGGAGGAGGAGATTGGATTTATACCCCGCCCTTCACTACCCAAAGGTGTCTCAGAGTGGCTTACAAACTCCTTCCCCTCCCCACAACAGACACCCTGTGAGGTAGGTGGGACTGAGAGAGCTCTCTCGAGGACTGCTGGGGAGAGAACAGCTCTGAAAAGACTTGTAACTGACCCAAGGTCACACCAGCAGCTGCATGTGGAGGAGTGGGGAATCAAACTCGGTTCTCCCAGATTCAAGTCTGCACCCTTAACCACTGCACCAAATTGGCTCCCCGACCCATCCTCTGGATTGAAACTGCCCCCTCCCCGTGCTGCTTCAAACTCTGTGCATATATTTGCCCTATTGGGAATAAAACAGTTTGGCGGGGCCCTTTTTAAATCTGGAAACAGTGAAGAAGGGAAGAGTTAACTCACTTTTCCAGTGCTATTTCCCAGTCCATAGTGACTACGATTGCCAACTACCCAGACAGAAAATGATCTGTCTCTTTAATTCAGGCTTAAAGGTAAAGGTAAAGGTTCCCTTGCTCGAAAGCCAGTCGAATCCGACTCTAGGATTGCGGTGCTCATCTCCATTTCAAAGCTGAAGAGCCAGCGCTGTCCGAAGACGTTTCCGTGGTCATGTGGCCGGCATGACGAAACACCAAGGCGCACGGAATGCTGTTACCTTCCCACTGAAGTGGTACCTATTTATCTACTTGCAATTTCTTGCTTTCGAACCGCTAGGTTGGCAGGAGCTGGAACGAGAGACGGGAGCTCACTCCGTCATGTGGCACCCGGGTCTTGAACTGCTGAGCTACCGACCTTCCACAGCCTGCAGTTCAGCGTCTTAACCACTTGAGCCACCACTTACTGGGATGTTATTTACCAGGTTGTGACGCCCCTTCTGCATTAACACAGTCTACCACACTCTTAAACCCCTTTCTCAGGTTATGGGTTGCACATAGGTCAGGATGTCACACTCACCACCGTTCTTGTCTCTTTTAAAATATACAGAAAGCTGTGAGCATTTCATACCTCAGGTCCTGTCTCTCACAGAGACATCCACAGACAGGGTAGCCCTGGCCCCCTGCCATAACAAGCCCTCACTCACACAGAGTTATTGGGATTGGGGCACGAATGTGGTTCCATTCACATGCTGCCACCATTTATTCATATCCTATCTTTATATGTGTGTGTGCTTGCGTGTGTAGTGCGCAAATGTTTCTTTCCCTTAGACATGCAGCTCATAGTGTTAAACAAAACTTGAAGTTAACTTTTATTTATGGTATAACACTGAAGAAAGTAAAGTAGAAGTCACAACATTTTGCTTCCAATGAACTTTTGAACTGTGGTCCTGTTGCCACGACTGGGATCATTTGGTTACAAATTGATGTTTTTCACTCCTCTCTAAGCAGCTCTTTTCCAAAGTTCCACTCAGTCAGGCCTTCTCCTTTCCTCCCTCAACTCCCCTCCTGCCAACTCCCAACTGCTGTTCTTAACTGCTAATTTCCAACCGTGTTTTCCAACATTCTGTCAGATCTCATTGGCTGTTCTTAGAGAGAGGCGGAACCTACCCTGTCCGTCACACAGGTGATGTTATTTAACTTGCCACCCTGAGTCCTGCTTGCAGGAAATGGAGCGGGATAGAAATCAAATAAACTAAACTTGATGCCATGAAAACCTTCAGCTGTCCATATCCACACATGAAGCTTCTGTTTTCTGTGGCCTTTTCTGTGTCGGCCCCTCACTGGTGGAATGAGCTCCCGGATGACATCAGGGCCCTGCGGGACCTTTTACAGTTCTGCAGGGCCTGCAAGACGGAGCTCTTCCGCCAGGCTTTCAAGTAGGGTGCCGCCTTGACATCATGGCCCTGGCCCTAACATCAACCACCACCAGCCGGGTGACTAACAGCCTGGCAGGACCCTGGAGGCGGTCATTCAAATGATCAGAATGTTGCCATCTTGAATTATAGTTATGTGTTGCATAGTTATGATTTTATTCTGTAATCTTAATCTAATGTTTTTAGTATATATTGGAGTTTTAATGTGCATATTTACATGTATGTCGTTAGCCTCCCTGAGCCCGTCACAGCGGGGAGGGCAGGATATAAATAAAATAAATAAATAAATGAAGCTTCTGTTAAAGGAACTGAACATTTGTTTTTCTCCAGGTTGTTGGCAACCCTAATACCAACCCATTTACTGCTCCTGTGTAGGGCCATGGGACACCTCTGGACTGGATTTCCAGTCACTGAACTCCAGCATCCGCTGTAGCTTAACTGGAAGACAACAACCTCTGGGACAGGAAGTCCCT
Organism: Gekko japonicus; assembly: GCF_001447785.1. Classification (NCBI taxonomy): domain Eukaryota; kingdom Metazoa; phylum Chordata; class Lepidosauria; order Squamata; family Gekkonidae; genus Gekko; species Gekko japonicus. The sequence goes on from NW_015169792.1 coordinate 56,653, forward strand.
GGTTCGAGTCTCTCCCCAGAAGGAGCCAAAGCCAAAAGCCGCAGTCAGAATGTAAAATGTAAAATGCCAGATGCGTGTCAGTGTTCTTCCTCAGGGGATTTTTTAAAACTACAGGTACATGATCGTTATGTTAAGAGATACAGCTCTTCTGTTTCACCAGAAGGAAAAGTTAAGTGTGTCTGCTTTGAAAATCTCCCAGAGGAAGAATCGTGAAATATGTGGAATTTTAAATTAAGCTTCTAACTCCTTTTGTTTTTGGGTTTTTGCCTCTGGTTTATCCCTGGGGTTTGGTACAGCACCCCCCCTTCAGTTTAAAGCTCACCTAGCCCACTCGCAAAGAGACATTCCTCGCGCTTCAAGCCCTTTCCCCGTTTGAAATGTGAACATGATCATATCAGTCTGTTTTACTGGCCAGTTGAAAAGATTTCTCTTTGAGCCTATGTCTACATGGTTTTGGTTAGACTGCTAACCTGGATCTTCCTCATAATAGGTGGGTGGCTTTAGCCTGTCTATTAATTAATTAATTAATTTATGCATTCGATTTATATACCGCTCAGACCCGAAGGTCTCTGAGCGGTTTACAGGGGATTTTCCAAATACAGTTAATTTCTAAACTAGGGCCACATGAAACGGGGGTGGGGGTTGCCTACCGGCACCCAGGTGGCAGGATAGTTGTCCTTCCGGCTTCGGCTGCTTTCTTCCTGGCATCCTCGGGGTTGGCGTAGGCATCCAAGAGCAGGTTTTTCCCTCAGCCTCGGTGGTCTCCTCAGAGTGCGGCCCGTGTCCATCACAGTCGGCTTTATGTCCACATTTGGCTCCGCCGCGCCTGCGCTTTCCATACTACTGAGCTCTCTGTGACTCCGCGACTCCACCTCCTTCTCCCTTCGTCATCGGGCTCGCCACGATGTTCCTTCCACCGGCCAATAGGGATCACCTTGCCATTGCTCCACCGCCGCCACCGCTGTAGTTGCCGCTGCCGATGTCCTCGCCACACACCTCACAGGAAGGAGGAGGGTGCCCCTGCCCCTCTAAGGGCAGGTACCCATTTATCTACTTGCTTCTGTTACTTGCTTTCGAACCGCTGGGTAGGCTCACCCCAACCGCGGTGGGTCTCGAACAGCCATAGTGCTGTTCGTTGATGTTACTGCAAGCGTTTTACCGCTTGCACCACCGCTACATACATGGATCTTTCCATTTGAAGCTGCAACAATTGACCTTTATCTGAAATTTCTTGCCAAATGTGATGGATTTTTCGCTTGGCTGGTAAAAGAACAGCTGCTAATGCGATGAAGGAGCATTCCCTCTCATGACAGAAAAGAAATGCACCAAACCAGATAAAAACCGGGAACACCTGGAAGAATGCATTACGTTTTGCACAGAGGTGCCACTGCATATTTCACCTAAAGCAAAATACAAAGTGATGTATTTATTTATTATATTAAAATTTTCTGTGGTGTTTTTTCACCCAGTTAGGGTCCCCAAGACAGCGAACATTAAAGCATTAAAACATTTGAGACCTTAAGACAGCATTTAAAACAAAGGGCATATGAACTATATAGAGCCAGCATGGTGTAGCGGTTAAAAAGGGGTGAACTCTGATCTGGAGAACTGTGCTTTATTCCCCACTCCTCCATGTGACGTCTGCTGGGGTGGGTGCCCTTGGGCCAGTCACCGTTCTCTCAGAACTCTCTCAGCCCCACCTACCTCACGAGTTGCCTGTTGTGGGGAGAGGAAGGGAAAGGCGATTGCAAGCTGCTTCGAGACTCCTTAAGGTAGAGAAAAGGGGGGTATAAAAACGTTCTCTTCTTCTACCAACTCTTCTGCGTATTCAGCAGCCTGAACAAATATGCCCATCAGCCTGAATAGCCTGGATTAGCCTGAGCTCATTAGAGTTTGGAAGCTAAGCAAGGTCACCCATGATCAGGACTTGGATGGGAGACCATCAAGGAAGACCTGGATTGCTATGGAAAGTGGAAGCCACCTCTACCTTGAAAACCCAAAGAGGAATTTGATTCGATTTATTTAATTTATATCCCGCCCCCCTGGCCAAGGCCGGCTCAGGGCGGCTTACAGAACAGGGCAAAAATTCCAACAGTACATATGAAAACACAGCAACAGTTAATATAAATGCAGTGTTAAAACCAAAACAAGGTAATAAATTGCTAGCATAAGTTCTTCACTTTTAATGTCAGCTCCACTGGTCTACTTCAGTTGTTTTGGGGGGTTTGGTTCAGGTAATGATTAAAGGGACAAGCAGATCAGGGAACTTCCACCATCGGGTGTCAATTGTTGTTGGTGATGGTAGTGGTGATCTTGGTGGTAGTGGTGGCAGCCCCAAAGGCCTGGCCCGGAGTTGCCATGAAGAAGAAGAAGAGATTGGATATATACCCCGCCCTTCACTCGGAGTCTAGGAGCGCCGTATTTCTTTATTTATTTCTTCAAATTTACACCCCCCCCCCCCCGCAAGCGGGCTCAGGGCGGCTTCCAATAAAAACACAAATTACATTAAAATACATAATATACAACATGCCATAAAACATTATAAATACAAAGTGCAGGCGGCAGTTTAAAATTCATCTCGATGGTAAGTTGCAGAAGTCAATTGCCATTGCCCTGATGTCCACAGATGGCTTCTGTCGTTAGTCCGGATAGTTGTTAAATCCACAGGCCGTATTTAGTTGTAATAATCTGCAGTGACCTGCAGTAACATTAGCCTATAACAGCGGCGGCCCCTACTTAAATGCCTGGTGGAAGAGCTCCGTCTTGCAGGCCCTGCAGAACTGTACAATCTCCTTTCCCCTCCCCTCCCCAGAACAGACACCCTGTGAGGTAGGTGGGGGCTGAGAGTGCTCTTTCAAGGACTGCTCATGAGAGAACAGCTCTGAGAGAACTTGTGACTGGCCCAAGGTTACACCAGCAGCTGCATGTGGAGGAGTGGGGAATCAGACCTGGTTCTCCCAAATAAAAGTCCACGCTTCTAACCACCATACCAAACTGGCTCTTGACAGCACTTAATTATTCATTATGATTAAAATATTTTATGAATTTATTTTATGATTTATACCCCACCCTACCCCGTCAAATAAGTTGAATTTAAACAATTCAACAAAACGTATAAACACACCCATAGCAAGACAGCCAGGGAGGAGGGCCAGTAACAGTTCCTGGGGGGTCCCCCAAACCAAACAAAAAAGTCTTTACCTGCATGCGGAAGACGGCGATAGAGGGAGAGTGATGCATCAGCCTGGGGAGGAAGTTCCAAATTTAGGATGTGGTTCCCATTTGGGACAAATGCCCAAGAATTTAAAAGAGACATTTTGATCGCCATGGGATGTTACCTAAAAACTAAGCTGAGGGGAATATGGAAGTTCTTCTCTATTTTTACTTTATTTATTTACTTCATTTCTACCCCACCTTTCTCTCCAATGGGGACATCTGCTGTCTTACACAATTCTCCCCCCCTCTATTTTATTCTTACAACCACCCTGTGAGGTAGGCGAGGCTGAAAGGGTGTGTCTGGCTCAGAGTCACCCAGCAAGCTTCCATAGCATTGATGGTCAGAGGAATAAACAGCTTTCAAGGAGGATTAGATAGATGCAGGGAGGAGAAGTCTATCAGCGGCTACTAGCCATGGTGGCTGAGGAGAACCTCCATGTTCAAAGGCACTCAAGCTCTGAATCCCAGAGCCAGGAGGCAACATCAGGGGGAGGTTGCTGGCCCTCCAGAGGAACTGGTCAGCCGCTGTGTAAGAAAGGATGCTGAACAGAGTGGCGATTTGAACCTGGGTCTCCCGGATACTAGTCTGACACTCTAACCAGTACACCAGGCTGGACCTGTTTGTGATGTTTGTTTGTGAATGGCCAAAAGAGTTTTAGTAAGAGAAGCCTCAAAGGTAGGGGACTGGGTCAGGAGGAGGAGGAGGAGAGAAGGGGTTGGATTTATACCCCACCCTTCACTTGGAGCCTCAGAGCAGCTTACAATCTCCTTCCCTTCCTCTCCCCACAACAGACACCCTGTGAGGTAGGTGGGGCTGAGAGAGCTCTGAGAGAACTGCTTATGAGAGTACAGCACTGAAAGAACTTGTGACTGACCCAAGGTCACACCAGCAGCTGCATGTGGAGGAGTGGGGAGTCAACCCTGGTTCTCCAGATTAGAGTCCACCTCTCTTAACCGCTATACCAAACTGGCTGCTTAGGGCTGCTTTTGGTACTTTTGAAGCAGGACAAGTTAAACTGGCAGGGAGACAAAAGCGAAGGGGTAGATGAGAGGGCATGGGAAGGATGCCCCATGGACTTGTGAAATGCCCTAGAGCCTCGTGAGTTTTGTTATTACATGGGCTCCCTTTCACGATGATGTTGGTGATGGTTCAGATGGCCATGACTCTTTGTTTAAGATGGACATTTTAAAAGGACTGTATCCTTCTCCCTAAAGGTCCTCTCTAGCTCACCTCAGAGAGAGATTGGAGAAAAATCCCCAGTTTTATATGCAATTGAAACGAAAGTCTTGTGAACTTCAGGACACTGCAGCCTCTAGAAAATGTGTGGATCTCCCTTTTGAGATGTGGGGGGTGGATGGGTTGATCGCCTTAACCATTTTGCTTTCCTCGTTCTCTGCAGCCAATTCTACAGTACCTGCCTGAACCGATCTGCTCGGTTGGATGGTCGCGGCTTCAAAAAAACGACACCACCCAGCTTGGGGGTGATTTGCAGGAGAGGTGCTAATTGGACGCAGCGTGAGCGGCAGACTGCAGATGGCTGGAGCCATCTTTAATAGAGAGATTCCGCGCTGACGATATTCTCCATAAAGGCAAGAAATGAGAACACTTGAGAGGCTGGAGACAGATGGTTGTTTTTAAGATTACCAGAGCCGGTATGACATCAGTGCTCATGGTGCCCACCAATATTTATTTGATCCCAATAATCAGGGCTTTTTTTTCTTTCTCTTTTCTTTTTCGGAAACAGAGGTGCCAGAACTCTCAAGAGGGAAACGAAGTTTTCAGTCTGTATACTGAAAACTCATGAAGTTTTTTTTTTAAAGTACCCGAGGGTACACATTTATTGTTTTCTTATATTCCTAAACACAGACATAAACAACTACAACAAACAACATATAACCAAGAGACAATTTGTTACTATACTTACAATTACAATTACAATTTGTTACTATACTTAATCCATCGCTTCATTATTCTCTAATATTTGTTAATATTCTCTAATTCTACTATTGTATATTACTACATACTCAAATATTATTTTTGCCATATCAGCTTAATCGTTGACTCCATTCGCATTATACCAATCATATAGTCTCTTCCAGTTTTTTTGAAATGTCCATTTCTTTGTGCCTCTCATTTCCATAGTTAATTTGTCTATTTCCGCCGCTTCTAAGAGTTTATAAACTCATGAACTTTTAAACATTCTAAGAAGAATTCTGTCAAAGAGGTTCCGGAGCTCCATTCCAGTTCGTTCCCCCATGAAAAAAAAAGCCCTTCCAATAATGCCTCTCTGGTCAAACTAGGGTTGCCAGGTCTGGGTTGGAAAATACCTGGAGACTTTGGGGGAGGATCTGGGAGAGGGTGGGGTTTGGGGAGGGGAGGGGCCTCAGAAGGGTACAAGGCCACGGAGTCCACCCTTCAGAGCAGCCATTTTCTCCAGGGGAGCTGATCTCTGTCAGCTGGAGACCAGTTGTGAAAGAGGGAGATCCCCAGGCCCCACCTGGAGGCTGGCAACCCTAGGTCAAACAGATGGGAGCTTTTCAAAATAATGCAATCTGTTCCCGCAGTCCACAAGAGCCCTGCTGGATCAGACCAAAGGTCAATTGGTTCATAATCGTTTTTCACTGTTCATAGGGTGGAGCCTAAGGGGGAAAAGGTTTTGGGCCAGGGAGGGGAGGGACTTCTATGGGGTATAATAATGCCAAAGAGTCCACCTTCCAAAGTAGCCATTTTCTCCAGGGGAACTGATCTCTGTCACCCAGAGATAAATTGTAATCCCAGGAAATGTCCAGCCACTGCCTAGACTTGGCAACCGTAGCTATTTTGGACTTTTGTCATGAAAACTGTAATTAACAAGAAGAAGGGATTATGTTTCCAGCAGTGGTCAAAAAGGGTTGCTGGACCCATCTAGGCAACCAGGGGGAGAACAGGTGGGGCAGGGATATTGGGGGATGTCCATCATTCACAGTGTGATGTCAGTTCCAATTTTTTTCCAGGAAGTGACATCAGTCCTCTCTAGGAATCACCATAGATTTTCCAGTGATTCCTAGAGAGGCATCAGGTTGCTTTGAGGTTTCCCTGGAACTGAAATCATGCCATTGATGCTGGTGATTTAATTTTTTTTTCTTTCTCTTGCCAGCAGCTGTGGTGTTGGTGGGCAAGACCCACTGGGGGCAGGATGTCTCCTGCTTGGTAATGGCCACATGGCAACTCTAGGCCAACAAGATGCCAGGACTACATCTGGTTCACTTCCAAAGTATGTAGTGATGGCCACAAGCACAGATGGTTTAAAAGGGAGATTAGATACATTCACGGAGGACAGGTCCATCAGCAGCTACTAGTCATGATAACTAAAGGAAATCTCTATGGATGATATGGATCCCTCTCATACCACCATCAATGGTCTGAAAAGAATGACCCAGCCCTCCATACCAATTTAGGCTGCTTTCCAAAGATGCTGTACGGGAAAAAAAATGGTTGGAAAAAGACATTTACGAGTCCAGGGTTCCCTCTAAGCTGAGTTAGTGTGAGCTAGCTCACAGTTTTTTAGCCTCCAGCTCACATATTTTCATCTTAGCTCAGGAGGGAGGGCTCCAGAACAAACTAATTTATGCAACAGCCAAATCGCTCGCTCACAACTTGAATGCCAGTGGCTCACAGAATAGAATTTTTGCTCACAAGACTCCTCAGCTAGAGGGAACATTGTTTACGACACATGAAAACGGAGTACTTGGGGCCATCCCATACTGAGAATGAAAAGTGGGCGTGCTGTAAGCATGATCTTTTAATGTGGGATGCAGCTACGCTAACCACTATACCACTAATGCACATGCTCTTTTTATGACTGTATCATTTATTTTATTTATTTTATTTAGCAACTGCCCTCCCCTGGAGACTGGGCTCAGGGCAGCACACAACACGGTCATAAGACCTCAGATAAAACAAGTCTAAAACCAATAGACTAATAATTGAGCTAAAGATGGTGCTAAAACCCCAATAGCGCTGCTGTCCAGGGGTCGTTTCGTAGAAAAAGAGCTAGGGGAACTCATTAGCATAACTCATTAGCATATACCACACCCCCTATTTTGGACTTTTGTCATGAAAACTGTAATTAACAAGAAGAAGGGATTATGTTTCCAGCAGTGGTCAAAAAGGGTTGCTGGACCCATCTAGGCAACCAGGGGGAGAACAGGTGGGGCAGGGATATTGGGGGATGTCCATCATTCACAGTGTGATGTCAGTTCCAATTTTTTTCCAGGAAGTGACATCAGTCCTCTCTAGGAATCACCATAGAATTTCCAGTGATTCCTAGAGAGGCTTCAGGTTGCTTTCAGGTTTCCCTGGAACTGAAATCATGCCAATTGATGCTGGTGATTTAATTTTTTTTCCTTTCTCTTGCCAGCCCCTGGGGTGTTGGTGGGCAAGGCCCACTGGGGGCAGGATGTCTCCTGCTTGGTAATGGCCACATGGCAACTCTAGGCCAACAAGATGCTCCAGATGGTCTATTAGCCAGGACTACATCTGGTTCACTGCCAAAGTATGTAGTGATAGCCACAAGCACAGATGGCTTAAAAGGGAGGTTAGATACATTCATGGAAGACAGGTCCTTCAGCAGCTACTAGTCATGATAACTAAAGGAAATCTCTATGGATGATATGGATCCCTCTCATATCACCATCAATGGTCTGAAAAGAATGACCCAGCCCTCCATACCAATTTAGGCTGCTTTCCAAAGATGCTGTACGGAAAGAAAAAAAAAAGGTTGGAAAAAGACATTTACGACACATGAAAACGGAGTACTTGGGGCCATCCCATACTGAGAATGAAAAGTGGGCGTGCTGTAAGCATGATCTTTTAATGTGGGATGCAGCTACGCTAACCACTATACCACTAATGCACATGCTCTTTTTATGACTGTATCATTTATTTTATTTATTTTATTTAGCAACTGCCCTCCCCTGGAAACTGGGCTCAGGGCAGCATACAACACGGTCATAAGACCTCAGATAAAACAAGTCTAAAACCAATAGACTAATATTTGATCTAAAGATGGTGCTAAAACCCCAATGTCGCTGCTGTCCAGGGGTCGTTACGTAGAAAAAGAACTAGGGGAACTCATTAGCACAACTCATTAGCATATGCCACACCCCCTGACATCACCGGAAGTGTGTCATAAGGCCACACCCCCTGACATCACCGGAAGTGTGTCATAAGGCTACACACCCCACCCCCAACGGTCCCGTCCGCCGCCGGCCTTGCAGCTCCACTGCCGAGCCCCATGAGGGGCCCAGCGGTGGACCTGCAAGGCTGGCGGGAGTGCAAGGAAGCCCCGCGAAGGCCCTCCCTGGCCCCAGGCAGGCAGGGGTGGGGAGAGGCAGGGAGGAAGCAACTTACCCTCCCTCTTCTCCTGCCTCCTCCTGGCTGAATGAGGGCCGGAAGCGGGGCGGCCGGAAGCAGGGGGCAAGGCTTCATCATGTGCCCTCCCCCCCGTACCTCACCCGGGGGATCCCCCGCGATCCCCCCCGAAATAACCTCTGGTCTTTCCTAAAAGGAAAGGTGCTCCACCCCCTTTGTCATTTTGGTCACCTGTTTCCTCACCTTTTCTGCCACTACAGTATCAGTTTTGAGATAAAGCAACCAGAACCATGCTCCGTATTGCAAATTCAGCCACACTGTAAATCTATACAAGATCATTACAATACTGACTACCTTGTTTTCAGTCCCTTCCTTAACAAACCCTAGCACAAAATTTGCTCTTTTCCCTCCTGCCACACACTGAGTCAGTAATTCAGGATAGAAAATATGAATGTCATCTTTAATCTTCCACATATATTTCCATTCAAATCCACACAAAGCTCTCGAAACTTACCCTTCAGACTTCAGCAAGTCTTGTATTCTGAGGCATAAATTGCTCTGTGTCCCCATTGGTTACACATAGAGGAGTTCTGCCTTTCAGGTTTACCTAAGTCGGTGGCAAAGGCAATTACCCAAAATGCGAAACCCCCAGCTTTTTCAGGCAGCCAAATCAGCACACAGAGGAGGAGTCTCTCAGCGTGACTGTAAACATGAGTAATATTTCATGCTGGGGACAAAAAAAGGCAACTGACACCCACAAGCGACAGCAACGAAGGATGGGGTGGATGATTCTCAGAGGCACCCTTCATCCAAGACTGTAGATATAACAAGGGATTAATGATGTCACAAGCATAACCAGGGAGCTCCCAGGCAGGCACATAGGCTTTTGCATTCAGAGAGTGGAAGCAGCACATTGCAACCTTCTAAATGTCTGGCGGGAAGGGAGAACCTCACAGATGTCAATGGGTTAATTCTCAAGGCTTCGTAGGGCAAACAAACTCCAGGAGCCCAACCCCAAATGCCTTCTCCTCCCCCGTGTTAAAGGAGCGTTTTCCTCTATAAATATACCATCCCCATCACTAGAGGAGGTTGCCATGGCAACGGCGAGGAGGCGTGAGGGATGCAGCGATGGGGATGCTGCTGACGTCACGCGCTCCACATGCAGGAATGTGGTACCCAGCGGCCGCGGCAGGCAGGGCGGGCGGGCGGACATGCTGGGCCTTCAGTTCCCAGGAGGGACAGTTTTGCGAGCTTGCTGAGTCGATCTGAAGATCCTCATTTTGATTTTGCTTGTATTCGGAGGCTTTCCTTTCGTACTGTTTTCGGTTTCTTTTGCCAGAATTGTTCCTGAAAGGAAATGTTTGCATATGTTCCTTCAGCGGTATTTGTGTATCAGTTACACATAGATGGCATAAAAATGCTGTAGAATACAGCAAGAGAAACAAAACAAAATTATATTAACAATTACAAGACAATTGGGGAGGAAGGAGGAGGAGGAGAAGAAGAATAAGAAGAGGAGGAGGAGGAGGAGGAGGAGGAGGAGATTGGATTTATACCCTGCCCTTCACTCGGAGTCTCAGAGCGGAGGAGGAGATTTATACCCCACCCTTCACTCAGAGTCTCAGAGTGGCTTACAATCTACTTCCTCTCTTCTCCCCACAACAGATACCCTGTGAGGTAGGTGGGGCTGAGAGACCTCTTTCAAGAACTGCTCTTTCAAGAAGAGCTCTGACAGAACTATGGCTTACCCAAGGTCATCCAGCAGCTGCAAGTGGAGGAGTGGGGAATCAAACCCAGTTCCCACAGATTAGAGTCCAGTGCTCTTAACCACTACACCAAACCGACCATAACCGATGGCAAGGTATGGAATTAAAAAGACAGTATCTATAGCTTTGTGCCAAAGGGTGAGCTCTTGAGGACCCCTGGAAAGATACATTTAACAGTGGAGATGCCAGGGGTTGAACCAAAGGTCTTCTGCATGTAAAACATATGATTTCCCACTGAGCCACAACCTCTCACTAATAGGTCAATATAGCCAAGAGCCTTATATTGCACTCAGTTAGTGCTTAAGTTGGGCAGCTTCTGTTCTATGCTCAACAGACCAAAGAGGGAACCTTACAATGCATAAGCTGACCTATAATTCAGGTTGCTCTGTCCCTTTGGGGTAATTTTAAAAGTGGGGCGTGCTACTAGCATGAGCTGTCTGACTGTGGTCTAGGGTTACCAACCTCCAGGTGGGGCCTGGAGGTCTTGCCAGAATTACAATTGATCTTCAGACTACAGACATATGTTCCTCTGGAGGAACTGGGACTACGGGGAGAGGACTCCATGCCATGATATCCCTCCTGAGCTTCCATTCCTTCACAGACTCTGTTTTCCCCACACACTGCCACCAAATCTGCAGGAATTTCTCACACTAGAGTTGGCGACCCACTATATTGGCTACATAGCACTCCTCTTCTTAAGAACATAAGAGAAGCTAATGTTGGATCAGGCCAATGGCCCATCTAGTCCAACACTCTGTCACACAGTGGCCAAAAATGCCAGGTGCCATCAGGAGGTCCAGCAGTGGGGCCACTGTTCTAACCCGACTGCTCAGCAATTTCATTGAGTGCCCACGAGTTCTTGTATTGTTAGAAAGGGAGGAAAGTACTTCTTTCTCTACCTGCTCTATCTGATGCATAGTCTTATAAACCTCGATCATGTCACCCCTCAGCCATTGTTTCTCCAAGCTAAAGAGCCCTAAGCGCTTTAACCTATCTTCATAGGGAAAGTGTTCCAACCCTTTTATCATTATAGTTGCCCTTTTCTGCACTTTTCCCAATGCTATAATATTCTTTTTGAGGTGTGGTGACCAGAACTGTACACAGTACTCCAAATGAGGTTGCACCATTGATTTATACAGGGGCATTGTGATACTGGCTGATTTGTTTTCAGTTCCCTTCCTAATAATCCCCAGTTTAGCGTTGGCCTTTTTTATTGCAGTCACACACTGTCTCCACATTTTCATTGAGTTATCTATTACGACTCCAAGATCTCTCTCTTGGTCAGTTTCTGCCAGTTTGGACAAGTTAAACAAGTTAAAAACAAGTTAAACAAGTTAAAAAGCATTGGACCGAGTACTGATCCCTGTGGTACCCCACTGCTTACCAATAGTGAGAAATTTCCCATTTAGATTCACTCTCTGTTTCCTATTAATTAGCCAGTTTTTGATCCACAAGAGGACTTGTCCTTTTATCCCGTGACTATTGAGCTTACTTAGGAGCCTTTGATGAGGAACTTTATCAAAAGCTTTCTGGAAGTCAAGGTAAACCACATCTATTGGGTCCCCCTTGTCCACATGTTTGTTCACTCCCTCAAAAAACACTAACAGGTTAGTGAGACAAGACCTTCCCTTACAGAACCCATGCTGAGTCTGCCTCAATAGGTTTTGTTCATCAATGTGCCTACTAATTCTTTCCTTAATAACAGTTTCTACCAACTTACCCGGTAGCGACGTCAGACTGACTGGCCTGTAATTTCCCAGATCTCCTCTGGAACCCTTTTTAAGGATGGGAGTGACATTAGCTACCTTCCAGTCCTCAGGAATGGAGGCTGATTTTAAGGAAAGATTACATATCTTTGTCAGGAGATCCACAAGTTCACATTTGAGTTCTTTCAGAACTCTCGGATGTATGCCATCTGGGCCTGGTGATTTATCAGTTTTTAAGTTGTCTGTCAGTCTTCCGTACAACTCAAAAGAATCAGACTGCTTATGAATATCACACAGATAAAACAGCCCATGGGCCAAACCAACTGGAACCAGCACACAACTCTGGGTTGAATTTAGGCTTGCCAACCTCCAGGTGGGGCCTGGAGATCTCCCAGAATTGCAACTGGTCTCCAAGCAGCAGAGATTTTTATTTATTGCTGTTGCTTCCCTCCGGCTCCTGGTAAGTCCCCCACCATCCCCTGCCAGTTGCCAGGAAGGGACCTGTCAACCCTATGATTGGAGTTGTTTGTTTCCATGTGTGTAGTATAGCCAGGAGATAGGATTTTCTGGTAGCCAGAAGTTCCAGCTCTTTGGTGTTATCCAGGGGGCACCAAGAGGAGGCGAGCTAGAATTGCACCACACCCAAAAGTATGGAAGACAGCTAATAGAATACAAACAGGCTTTGGCAGTTGTGCAGACCTGCTGTTGAAATGGGGCAAAATACTAGGACACAAATGTGACTGTAGTGCATCCCGCCAAACTATTTCCCATCTGTCACAGGAATGTGAGCATCATGCTTTCCAGGAGATGTGACACAGCTCTTTATACTCTCCCCAGCTGCGACTGAGTGGATTGAAAACTTAGATATAAGTATTTAGAGGGATTGCCCAACCTGTCTGCATAGCCACTGTATCTACTTGGTAACATATTTTATATTATTATCTGCTTCCTGTGTGCAACTTTGCCATACGATAAATAAACGTGATTGGAGTTGGTCTACAGAAGTGTGTGGGGGGGTCCTGTGATGACACTGTGACACCCCCCTCTGTAGCAACACAACTGTGGAAGATCCATCTTCTAGGCTGAAAGAACTGGAAAGTATCTTTCCCAGCACCAAAGGGGAGGAAGTCTTCGAAGAGGACTCTGGGACCTCCTTCTCTCTTTTTTTAAATAAGAGAGGCTTGGCTCAGCAGTGCCAGCTGTCAGTCACAGCTGTTGACCCAGGCAGCGTCATTCCTCCATGCATCATTAGGATGGGGGCTCTGCACAGTCCAACAGATGCACACTGAGGTGCCAACAGGTGCGGAGAGGCCATATATAGCCAGCTGGTGGTGATACTGCTCCTTGGCCACCAGGTGGCCATCCTCCCTGGACAACTTAACAACTTAAGAGCATCCTGCTTTGTCATAGCTTCAAATTGCCCCAGTCTCGTCCAGGGCTACCAAAACATTACTAAGAGATCGCCTTCTAACTGGCTTATATCGTTGCTGCCTTTGTCATTGTTATCCAATATACTTCACATCTTCAACACTCTGGTTAATAATTACAACGAGGGCACCGACTTAAGGGTGGAAGCCATGGATCTACATGACCGCGGGGGTCTTCTGCATGACGGCCATGCAGCGCATGAATACAGAGACTTTCTCTCTTTCTTTTTGCTCAAGGGTGCGTGTTTGTGTGTGTGTGTGTGTGTGCATATCTTTCCCCCTGCACTTGGGCTTCCTGTATGTGTGTGGCCCAACCTCTGGAGGCAGCCTTTTTGTAGCTCTTTTTGCTCACGAGTGTGTGTGTGTGTGTGTGTGTGTGTGTGTATATATATATATATATATATATATAAAACAAAAGTCAGCCAAGCAACTAAGTCCATTGTTCATCTCCCTGACAGTCCAGCTTGGAACATAAATACTGTGGGTGAGTAATACTTTCGCAGAGCGACGGGGCTTGGCCATCACTCATTCATGAACACCACACAGGCTGCCGTCCCGGCTTTCCGCAAGAGGTGGCGGAGGCAACTTGTGTGAAATGGAGAAATCTCATTTGGCAAATCTATTTTGGCAGGGGAGGGGGATGCGGCGCAAAGTTGCAGAGGGTTTGTTCCAAAGCTGCCCAGCGGAAAGCAGCTTAAGAGTTTTGGGTCTTTGTTTCCATTACAGACTCAGCTGACCTAAACTCCCCCGTTGACTGCCTCTCAAGGCCAGGCGCAGGCCAACAACAGGGGTAAGATAATGCTGTGCATTTATAACAATGGATAAGACTTGGACCGGGGTGATCTAGTCTGATCCCATCAGGGCAGTGTTTTTCAAATTCCTACCCTCTGGGAACTTTTCCACATCCATTCAGCTGCAACCAAACTTCAGAGAGTTGCTGAGGATTCTGGGACATGTTCTAGATAGGGTTGACATCTCCAGTTCAGTTCAGTTCAGTTAAGTTGACCTTTATTGGCATAAAATACCTCAAAAAGGATTACTATAAGAAGAAATGTACATCTAAAACCATGTATAGCCACGTCCCGCTCTGGAGGTTGCGGGCTGTGCGGGCTGGCCCCCGGGGACCCCAACAGACCCTGCAAGACACCTGAGGCATGACTCAGCAGGTGGAACAGAGTTCAGCGGTCCGAGGAGGGAGACGGGAGTAGGGACCCCTCCCGCTGCGTGCTGTGTCAGCCGAGCCCGGAGACAAGACCGGGGTCCACAAAGCAGCCCCATGGAAGAAGAAAAGGGTGGCAGCGGCTTGTCTGATGAGCTGAGAGCGGGCGCATAGCAGCGAGTACCGCCACAGAGGCCGCCAGAGCCGCCGCCGGCGTACCAGCATTGGCCCGGGAGACGCCCCACCGGCATCCAGCTAGATAAAGGAGGGTGTTGCCTGGGCTGGAGGGCGGATGGGCGGTCCTGGAAGCAAGACGGGGAGATAAAAGGCAGGGTGGAGAAGGGGCCGGGGAGGAGGAGTGCACTGTGGAATGAAGTGGGACGCTGACGAGAGAGAGACGGAAAGACGGCAGAGAGAGAGAAAAGAAGTCCGCAGCATGCTGGCAGAGGGACGCTCAGGGTGACATTAACCCTGTCCCCTGCCTATCTGAGGCCCCTCACTCCCTCTCCCTTTTTGGACCTTGCCGCTTCCAGGGCCATCTCCCCTGCCGGAGTCTGGTCAAAAACCCCGACAACACAGCCACTGGGGGCGCCGCACCGGAGTCCAAGGGAGAGCCCGACATAGATATCAGTTCATCTGGAGAGAACGGTTGTTTTGGAAGGTGAACTCTATGGTATTATACCCCATTTTAGTCCCCTCACCAAACCCCACCCTCCTCAGGCTCCATCTCTCAAATCTCCATGTATTTACCAACTGGGAACCAGCAACCCTACGCCTGGCTATCAGTTGTAAGAGTAGGAGATCTTCAGCCACCACCTGGAGGTTGGCGACCCTAGTTACTGAGGACACATTCCATTCACACAGGACCCCGGCCAAGGCCATGTTGATGGCTTTGCATGTATCAATATGCAACCTGGTGGTGGAAAGAGCCGTCAAGTTGCAGCTGACTGGAGACCACCTAGGGTTTTCAAGGCAAGAGATGAGCAGAAGTGGTTGGCCATTGCCTGCCTCTGCGTTGCAACCCTGGATTTCCTTGGTGGTCTCCTATCTAAGTACTAACCAGGGCTGACCCTGCTTAGCTTTCGGGGTCTGATGAGATCGGGCCAGCCTGGGCCATCCAGCTCAGGGCAATATGTAACCTAGAAAACGACATTTCACTCTCCCGGCTTGGCCAATGGTAGGTGCAAATGAGTAATCGTGGCCAAGCTGCTTCTCAGGGAAACGTTCCTTCCAGGACTGAAGTTCACACACTTCACATCCCCATGGAACTTTCATGTAACTGTAGGGTTGCCTACAGCATGATTTGAAAGGCCTGTTGGGAGGCCAAGACGCAATGGCTCTATGTTGGCCATGGATCTTGCACCAAAGATGCTGCTGCAGGAGCAGCAAAAGTCTCGTAAAACCACATACGTGAAATCAGAGTGTCGAGAAGACTTTTGACCTATGTTTACTTGGAAGATTGTGTGTATAGCTCTTATGTGCATACAAAGAGACTGTGGGCGATTCTGCAGTGGCTTTTCCCTCTGTTGTTGAATGAAACCCACCTTGGTACAGAAATTCCCCTCTGTGCGGCATGCCACTTTCACTTCCTTTGATCATCAGGTTTTATGGTACCCTCTACATTGCATGCCACTTTTACTTTCTTTGCTTATCAGATTTTATGGTACCCTCTACACTGCATGCTGCTTTCACTTTCTTTGATCACCGGGTTTTATGGTACCCTCTACACTGCATGCCACTTTGGCTTTCTTTGATCTTCAGTTTTTATGGTACCTTCTGCATAGATTTATCGGCTGTTCAGGGGTGACTTTGCGGTCAGTATGGCATTGCCCCAAGGTATTTGAATGTGGTTTTCAGCTGCACTTTTCCCTCCCAGTTGAGAAAATGTGGAGCGAATGCCAGATGCAGAATTGCCCTGTATAGAATTTAAATGCTCGATGAACACTGGGTAGCTGTGTTACTCTGTAGTAGCAGATCAAAATCTGAGTCCAACAGCATCTTAGAGACCAACAACATTTCCCATGGTTTTGTGAGTCAAAGCTCACTTCAACAGGTACAAATAAGAATGCAGATTCATCAGCCCTTATATGCAGATCAGAAGATGGGAAGGGTGTTAACAAGAAGGACAAGCAGAAGTCAGAATGCAGAGGTACAATGCAAAATGTAATCAGCCTGATTAGAGTGAGGTGATAGAGGTGGGAAATGCATTTGTAAAGAGATAAGAAGCCAATGTCCCTATTCAGCCCTGGGTAGGTCCAGAACTTATTAATGAATTCTAGTTCCACAATCAACCATTGTAATCTCCCTTCAAAGTTTCTCTGTATCAGAACTGCCACTCTTAGTTCAGAAATGAAATGTTCCGGAAGAGTAAAATGTTGAGAGCCAGCATGGTGTAGTGATTAAGAGTGACAGACTCTAATCTGGGAGAGCTGGGTTTGATTCTCCACATCTCCACATGCAGCTGTTGGTGTGACCTTGGGTCAGTCACAAGTTCTTTCAGAGCTGTTCTCTCAAGGGCAGTTCTCTCAGAGCTCTCTCAGCCCCACCTATCTCATAGGATGTCTGTTGTGGGGAGGAGAAGGGAAAGGAGATTGTAAGCCACTCTGAGACTCCGAGTGAAGGGGGGGTATGAATTCAATCTCCTCCTCCTCCCACTGATTTCTGAGTACCATGATTTTTATAACCGCTAGATTTATTTATTTATTTATTTATTTATTTATTTATACCTTCGGCTTATATACCGCCCTGCCCCCGAAGGGTCTCTGGGCGGTTTACATAGTGGTTCTAACCAACCAATTAACCTGACTAGGGCCACATTTATCTACAGGGTGGTGACTGCCTACCAGCACCCTGGGCTAGTTGTCATCCGGCTTCCTTCTGGGGCTTCAGATATTGGCGTCCTGGTGCCCTTTCTGGAGCTGATCTTCCCTGAGCAGCTTCCTCCGGCAGGTCTCGTCTTGGCGCGTGGCTCTGTGTTGGCTGCAGTTCTGGCTACTGTCCACAGGTGGCTCCACCGCGCTGCACCACACGTCACCACACTCTCCAAGGCTCCACTTCTCCGGGCTCCGCCTCCGACATTGCTCCACCGGGTCACCAGGAACTGCTCCGCTGCCATTGTTGCTGCCGCCGAACTCTACCTCAAAAGGAGGAGGGGTGCCCCCTGCCACCTAGGGCAGGTACCCACTTTATCTACTTGCATTTATCATGCTTTCGAACCGCTGGGTAGACGGGAGCTGGGATGAGGGCCGGGAGCTCACCCCTACCGCGGTGGGTTTCGAATAGCCGTAGTGGCTGTTCATTGATGTTACTTTGCAGGCGTCCAGTAGCACCTTAGAGACCAAGAAGATTTTTTTGGGTATAAACTTTCAAGAGTCAAAGCTCCCCACATCAGATATGGAGCTTGGATTCTTGAAAGCTTATACCTCAAAAATCTTGTTAGTTTCTAAGGTGCTGCTGGACTCGAATCTAGTTGTTCTACTTCAGAACAATATGGCGGCCTCTTGAAACTCTGATTTTTAATGTCAGAGTGATGTCAGTGTATTCCTTTGTGTAGGGTTTTCTGATGTAGAGAGCAGAAGGCCGTGGTTGATAAACACTGCTTCCTCTATCTTGGCAGGATCAGGACTCAAAGGCACAACCTCCCCGGCAATCACAAGGGAACAAAACTCCTTTTGGTGAGTGACCAATTTCCCTAGGTTCTTCTTGGTTAGTTACAGGGGTCATTTCCTGCAGGAGCGCACAGGAGCAGAGCTCCGGCAGTAAAGAGCCCAGGGGGCGGGCACATGCAACAAGCCCCACCCCCTGCTCCCAGCAGCCCTCAGTCAGAGCAAGAAGCAGCCAGGTAAGCTGCAGAGCCCCCCCCAACCCCCCGGTCCAAAACAGGCCAGTGGCACCTTTAAGGCCAAGTTTTATTCAGGTACAAGCTCTCCCTCCTCTGCAAGGACAGATCTGCATGTCCCCCCCCCCCAATAGTTAGCAATCCAAAACAGTCCAGTGGAGCCTGAGTGGTGGCTGTTGCCTTCTGACACACTTCCAGTAATGTCAGGGGGTGTGGCATATGCAAGTAAGTTATGCTAATGAGTTTTGCTAATGAGCTCCTGCACCTCTTTTTCTACGAAATGACCCCTGGTTAGTTAGGTAGGCAGACAGTGGAGAGCAGGGCGACTGAAGCTATGCGGCTTCATTTGGAACTGGGAACCTACCTTCCCTCACGCATGACCTATCGTTCCCAAGCAGCATTGTGAGAATGCAAGCAGACAAAGCAGTTGTGATCTGGTTTACAACTCTTTACAATGGTTGGTGCCAATGGACAGTTTTTGTGTGTTGGAGGAATGTTCATGCAACACTAGTTGGGGTTGCCTAAGCTGCCATGCAAGCTTCATTACCAAGAAGGGATTTTAGGTCCTTTCTGCACTTGGATCTCATCCCTGGTTTTATCAGAGTTCAGCTCACGACACAGTACCCTTGCATTTATCCCTGATTATAACAGCATCCGTTTATCCCGGGACAAGTGTGAGGAGAAACCGGGGTGATCTCAGTGTAATGTGGAAACAAAAAAAAACCCGAGATAATTACAGGGGTAAACTTGAGTGTAGTGTATAATGTAAAAATACCCCGAGATAATTTACTTTAATCGAGCAGAAAGGACCTGTGTCTCACCATTCCAAGGTCAATAGCCTTCACATTAGAGAGCTCCATTCAATCACATATTGAAACTGAATTTGGGTGGCCTCCCACCCATCCATCCACCCACCCATCCATCTATGGATAACTTGGGCAGATTATGAGAGGGAGGGGCAGGAAGTGCTTATTTCTCGTGGCCCTTTCTTACATACCCAGGGAAATGCTGATTGCCACTTTGGGTTTAGGAAGCAATTTTTCTCCAGGCCAGTTTGGCTGGGGATCCTGGAAGTTTTTTGCCATCTTCTGTGCATGGAGCAGGGGTCACAAGGAGTGGTAGTGGGGAGGTATTCGTGCATTTCCTGCATTGTGCAGGGGGTTGGACTAGATAACCCTGGAGGTACCTTCCAACTCTATGATTCTATGATCTACACCCGTCCACCCACCCACCCATTTTTCAGTCACTAAACGTGTTATATTCTGTCAAGTCACTTCCAGCTTTTGGCTTCCCTATGAATGAATGACCCCCAAAACGTCCTATCCAACTCTATGATTCTATGATCTACACCCTTCCATCCATCCATCCATCCATCCATCCATCCTTCCAACTCTATGATTCTATGATCTACACCCGTCCACCCACCCACCCATCTCTCAGTCACTAAACATGTTATATTTTGTCAAGTCACTTCCAGCTTTTGGCTTCCCTATGAATGAATGACCCCCAAAACGTCCTATCACTGACAGCCTTGCTTGAGTCTTGCAGACCGAAGGCCGTGGCTCCCTTGATCGAGGTGATCCTTCTCATGTTAAATTTAGGCATTGCCCCTGGCAGCTCCTATGGAGTTATGCCTATATGAATGGAAGTTGGCAGCCTTATGAGCCAGCTTGCTCTGCTGGGGAAGATTTCTTTTCAAGTCTCCTCTCTTCCCGTTGTGCAAGTGATTGGGAGGACCCCTCTGTGATGGAGCATGGCCCTTGATCCTCTTCACATGGCTCACGCTGGTCTTTTCCTGGAAGGGTTTGACTCCAGCTCCCCCCCCTTAAAGATCTCTGCATCACTGCTCATGGCTCTCCTTTTGTCTTTCATTTGGAGCCTCTCTCATGCTTGACAAAGTCCTTATGTGGTCCAAAAAGGATCAAAGATATTTGGAAAGCGGTGGGCACCAGGATGTCCTTCACATTTCCCACCCCTGCAGTGTGGGGAAGGTCCATCCCTGGTAATTTGGTGCACTGAAAAGCAGCATGAGATGGGATGAAAGAGTGGAGAGATCTCGCCTTCTCTCTTGCAGCTGAAATGTTTCATTTTTCTAACAGGGAGAAGTTGACCAGAACGAGCATCTCTTTCTGAAACAGACAGACGAGCAAAATCTCAACCTCAGGGGTCTTATCACACTTCAGATGCACTGGCTGGAGGTTGAGGGAATCATAGAATCTCAGAGTTGGAAGGGGCCATACAGGTCCTTTCCGCACAAGGATCACTTCCCTGGTTTTATCAGAGTACAACTTGGGACACAATCCCTTGCATTTATCCCTGGTTATAACAGCATCTGTTTATCTCGGGACAAGTGTGGGGTGAAACCGGGGTGACCTCAATGTAATGTGGAAACAAAAAATACCCCAAGATAATTACAGGGGTGAACTCGAGTGTAGTATAGAATGTAAAAATACCCTGAGATAATTACAGAGGAGAACTCACGTTTAGTGTAGAATGTAAGTTCGGGGACAGGGTTGAACCTGGATTTAAGGGCTAGTGCGGAAAGGACGACAGGCCATCTAGTCCAACCCCCTGCTCAATGCTAATGCTACACATTTGTTAAGTCCAAATTCCATTGCTATATCTTTGCTGAATATTCCAACTATTTAGTAAAGAATCAATCTCTGAGGATGACTTTCCATACATTTTTCAGGTCATCCATATACAATAAGTTCGAAATCTTCAGGCCTGTCTTTGAAAGCTGGTATCCTAGGCCTGAGCTGTTGAGAATGATGGTGAGGGGTAGTAGGGCAATGACAAAGAGCAGCAGTGATAGTGAGTCTCCTTAAAAAATTCCTCATTTGATATTAACTGTTCCAATTTCTTCACCCTTAAATCCCAGGGTTGCAGGACCCACATGGAGCAACAGCCACACGGGTTGGGGGGAGGCTGGTATAAGGAAAGTAAAGGGGTGAACTTACTCCTCTTTCCTCTTTTGCAAGGTTAGACCCGCTGAGAAAAAGGGGATTTCATCCCCTTGTCTTCCCTCACTCCAGCCCACTGACCTGTGTGCCGTTCCTTTGTGTGAATCCTGTAAACCCAAAAATAATCTTTCTTGGGGTTGGAAGTAGCTGCAAGGATGAAAGAAAAGAAGTGATTGGATTTATACCCCACCTTGTACTACCCGAAGGAGTCTCAGAGCGGCTTACAATCTCCTTTCCCTTCCCCTCCCCACAACAAGACACCCTGTGAGGCAGATGGGGCTGAGAGAGCTCTGAGAGAACTGCCCTTGAGAGAACAGCTCTGAAAGAACGTATGACTGACCCAAGGTCAAACCAGCAGCTGCATGTGGAGGAGTGGGGAATCAAACCCACGTCTTCCAGATTGGAGTCCGTGCTCTTAACCTCTACACCAGACTGGAAAGGAATATGGGAACAAAATGTCTGCAAGGACCTACGGTTGTGTCTGATCTAACCCACTTTTCCTCTGCAGAGTTCCCAGCAATTGTTTGCAGTTGCTCCTAATAGAATCTCATTATAGCGGGGCTCTCAGGCAATCTTACTGAAGCCAGCCAAGTCGGCTGGAGTTACTGATCTGAATACTGAGGCAGCCGACCATGTGTTTGTTTGCTAGGCCTTTATGGAAAAGATAACGATCAAAGCATCTCTCCAAAGGGAGGGAGTGCTATTTTTTTGTCACCTGCAAAGAACCAACTGTTCTTTTGTTGTCAAAAGCTACCTGGGTGTCTTGTCCCCTTCTCTGAAGATGTTTACAAACATTTGCACAACGTCAGAAATAATTAGACAATAATGGTTACCGGGAATCCCGGCAGAAATAGTGCCTGCAAAGTACAGATCAAAGAACCCCTGTTCCCATCATGTACGCCCAAGTAAATTTACTTTGAAAGGAAAACTAGCAGCGTGAATAATATTTTCAAAAACCTAAAAAAGATCTTTTTCTGGTGAAAGAAAATAGTTCTTTCTAGAACTAAAAAGGTGGAGAAAAAATCTATGGATTCAGCACATCTACCCACTTTTCTTTGAAGAAGAAGACAAAGAAGACAACGAAGACGAAGATGACGAAGATGATAACGATGATGATGATGATGATGATGAAGAAGATGTATGCCAATAAAGATAACTGGATTGGTTTGGAATCCAATCCAGAAGAAGAAGAAGAAGCGGAGGAGGAGGAGGAGGAGGAGGAAGAGGAGGAAAGAAGAAGACAAAGAAGACAACGAAGACGAAGATGACGAAGATGATAACGATGATGATGATGAAGAAGAAGATGCATGCCAAGAAAGGTAACTGGATTGGATTGGAATCCAATCCAGAAGAAGAAGAAGAAGAGGAGGAGGAGGAGGAGGGTTTATACCCCACCCTTCACTCAGAGTCTCAGAGTGGTTTACAATCGCCTCCTCTTCCTCCTCTCACAACAGACACCCTGTGAGGTGGGTGGGGCTGAGAGAGCTCTGACAGAAACTGCTCTTGAGAGAACAGCTCTGAGAGAACTGTGACTGACACAAGGCCACCCAGCTGGCTGCATGTGGAGGAGAGGGGAATCAAACACGGTTCTCCAGTTTAGAGTCCGCTGCTCTTAACCACTACACCCAACTGGCTCCAAGAAGCATTCATGGTTCCCCCTTCCCTGTTTTATAGTCCTAACAACCCTGTTAAGTAGGTTTAGCTGTGTGTGAGAGAGTCACTGACCCAAAGACGTGCTTCATGGCTAAGCATTCACCCCAAAATACTATGGTTTAATCATAGAGTTTTGAGCAAACACTAGAGCTTTGCCCAATGCAGTCAGGACTTCCGGGTAACACCAGAAGTGACATCATGGCATCAGCATGACACAGATTACCCCTCATTTCCCCCAGCATTTGGGGGCAGGAGGTGCTGTTGCCCAAGTCAGAGACCCGGTCTCCCTAAGGGAAGGGTAGGTGCCCTTGGAGCTCAGCTTTCCTTACCTTTCCACTCCTGCAGTAACCTGAAATTCCCCATGGACCTCCAGAATCAGAATCACTTCATTGTATGTGGCCATAGGCCTTCACAGTATCAAACACTCTCAGAGAGTTTGTGTATAACATAGAATAATAGAGAGGGGGAAAAAATCAACCTCTATAAAATGTATAAAACCTGTTAAAATGACCTCAGCCGATAATATTTAAATCCGATAAGACCTTTTAAGAACACTCACTTAGTTGCAATGGTACTAGTTGATTTCTTTGCTCTAATTTTTCTCGCGGCCGAGGCCAAGAGAGCCAATATTGAAGAGATGAAGGGGTCCTCCTCTGAGAGCATAAGGGCCATCTTATCATACCATGGACCTCCAGGAACAGAACTGTGGGGGGCATTTCAGAGCACCACCGATGTGTGTGTGTGTGTGTGTGTGTGTGGGAGGGGAGGCAGAAGAATTGTGCTCAATGAGCTCACATCCTTCCAACCACAGAAATACTCTGGGGGATCGAAGCCAAAGGGTTTAGCAATGTCTTCAATTATAACATTTAGGCGGGCCTCTCCTTTATAGATTTTTAAATAGTAAATTTCTTTTAGCGTATATTTTTATTCTTAAAAGACGAAGGACATACAATATACAACATAGCATAGTTGTCTAAAAGGCTTTTTGAACTTTCAGTTAGATTATGATTTTAAAAAAGCGTGTGTATGAAGTGCCGCCAAGTCACCTCTGACTGATGGGGGCCCTCCAAAATGTCCTGTCAACAGCCTTGCGCAGGCCTTGCCCTCTGAGGGCCGCCTGGCTTCCTCGACTGAGTCCATCCATCTCACGCTGGGTCCTCCCCTTTTCCTGCTGCCTTCAGCTTTTTCTAACCTGGTTGTCGTTTCCAGGGAGTCTCGTCTTCTCATAATGTGACCAAATTAGGGTAGTCTCCGTTTAATTATTTTGGCTTCTAGAATCCAGATAACACTGAATTAAAACCATGGCATGGCTCCCTGGCTGAGCTAATTGGTACTAGTAGAAAAGAGCAAGAGTCCAGGAACACCTTAAAGACTAACAAAATATGTGGCAGGGTAGGAGCTTTCGTGAGTCACTGCTCACTTCTCCAGATCTCTCTCTCTCTCTGGCTATCTATCTATGGCTCTTTTTGTAGCAGGAACTCCTTTGCATATTAGGCGACACACCCCTAATGTAGCCAGTCCTCTAAGAGCTTACAGTAGCCCCTGTAAGAAGAGCTCTGTAAGCTCTTGGAGGATTGGCTAAATTAGGGGTGTGTCACCTTATCTATCTATCTATCTATCTATCTATCTATCTATCTATCTATCCCAGCTGAGCTCCTTCTGATTTCTTGGTTGCCGTCTCTCTCTTGGTTTATGATGGAGCCAAGGAACAGAGAATCTTGAACCGTTTCAGTTTCTTCATCGTCATCCTTAAAGCTGTATCATTCCCCAGTAATCATTGCTTTTGACTTCCAGATGTTCATCTGTAATCCTGCTTTGGTACCTTTCTGCTTTAACCTTCAGAAACAAAGAAACAATAAATCTGAAACAAATCAGGTATCCTAAACTGCATGAACTGT
This sequence comes from Gekko japonicus, assembly GCF_001447785.1. Taxonomy (NCBI): domain Eukaryota; kingdom Metazoa; phylum Chordata; class Lepidosauria; order Squamata; family Gekkonidae; genus Gekko; species Gekko japonicus. The sequence continues at coordinate 81,632 of NW_015169792.1, forward strand.
ATTCAGATAAAGTGTGAGAGGATGGTACTGTGATACATCATATACATGGTACTGTGATACTCCCCCATAACCCCTTTGCTATTCTCGTGGCTTGATCTCAGTTCAGTCATTTTAGTTTCTATGGAGAGTTCAGGCTTGATTTGTTCTGGAACCCACCGATTTGTCTTTTTGGCAGTCCCTGGTATCCTCAAAACTCGCCTCCAGCACCACAGATCAAAGGAATCAACTTTCTTCCTGTCAGATTTCTTCATTGTCCAACTTTCACACTCATACATAGTAATGGGGATGGGGAATCCTTTTGGTATGATTTATCTTGATCTTGGTCACCAGCGGACACATCCTTATGTTTAAGAATCTTTTCTATCTCCTTCATGGCTGTCCTTCCTAGTCTCAGTCTCCTTCTGATTTCTTGGTTGCTCTCTCTCTCTTGGTTTATGATGGAGCCAAGGAACAGAGATTCTTGAACTGTTTCAGTTTCTTCATCATCATCCTTAAAGCTGTATCATTCCTCAGTAATCATTGCTTTTGACTTCCAGATGTTCATCTGTAATCCTGCTTTGGCACCTTTCTGCTTTAACCTTCAGAAACAAAGAAACAATAAATCTGTACTAAAACTAATAAATCAGTACAATTAGCACATTATGTACCCCTATACTATTGGAGTATATTTTTCCAGGATATACTGGTTTAAGGTACAGGAGCTGGTGGATATACCTACTGGCAATGTGTGTTTAGTAGTTCTAACTTCTCTTTGAAGCTCAGGTAAGAGATCTGATGTATCTATCCTCTCAGAGAATGTATTCAAATGACCGACTGATAGAATAATTGATATCCTGCCCTTCAGCATGAAGTCCCCTTGGGTGGCTTCCATCATCATGACGCTCTGTATTCTTGGTGCTTGGGGGGGCACAGTGGGAGGGCTTCTAGTGTCCTGGCCACACTGGTGGACCTTCTGATGGCCCCTGGTGTTTTTGGCCACTGTGTGACAGAGTGTTGGACTGGATGGGCCTTTGGCCTGATCCAGCATTGGATTCTCTTATGTTCTTATGTCATAAAATACAAGCAACAAAAACATCTCAAACTGCAACACAATACAAAATCTGCCACTAAAAATATCCAAACCCATCTCAGCCACCTTCTAAAGAAATCAGCAGGTCCTGATTAAAATCAGATTAAGATTAGCGAAAACCGCTCTGACAACAAAGCAAGCGTTAGCAAACGCCAAAGCTGACTATAAACAAACAACCCAATCAACAAAAAGCCCAGTAAACAGAAACACCTTTGCCTGCCACCTGTATAGTTTTGACAACAAAGTCTTCCTTAGAGGGGAAAAAATATTCTTGATACCCCAATTAGAATGTAAAATATAGTTTGAAATAGAAGATAAGCGCATTGAATTTTTTTTTCCGGCAGTGCTTTCTAATTTTCACATGCAGCGTGAGAAAGAAGTGTTAATGGCAAACTGGGATTTCATTTGGTTTATAGTCACAGAGTGCTTTTATTTAACTTTTTATTTAGTGCATATTTATGTTGCCCTTCCTCCGCAGAACTCAAGGTGGCACACATATTTCTTCTCTCTTGCTCATTCATCATCATCATCATCATCATCATCTCATCATCATCATCATCATCATCATCATCATCAACAACAACAACAACAACAACAACATCACATTAGCCTTTATGGGCATAAAACAATACATTAAAGAGGACCATTTTACAGACTACATAATATTGCATAATATTGCAACACACAATTTGTTACAGAGTGTTACTCATTTTGGGCCCTGGCCACACGGGCTGGAAAATGCGGGGGGGAAGCATGGCTGTTTGCCCCGGGGCAAACTAACGCACGACTGCGCGATCAGATGTCCGGTTGAGGTCCCGTGGCTAGGGGGGAGGTGCCGATCACACCATAGGCAAAGAAGCGGGGTGACGCAGCAAACAGGGTTGGGGTTTTTTTTACTTTTTAAAACTGAAGTGTGCGCATGCTCCGTTGGGTGCTTGTGCACATCAGTGGAGCCTTGGGGGGAAAAATGACCTGTTTGCGAGGGGACATGGGCGGGCGCTGGATGCCACCAGAAACGTGATCAGACGCCCGCCCTTGCCCCGCGGTTTCCGGAAACTAGTACCTCGGAGGTACTAGTTTTTTGCCCCGGATCTTCGGCAGGAAGCCCCTGGGTGAGCCACGGGAGCTCTACGCTTCCCAGATGTGGCGGTGAGATCGCGCCCAGAAAATCCGCCTATCTTCCATCTCTGTAGCATGGCTAATGCTCCGTGTGACCGCAGCCTTGGTAATTTTTCCTGATGTAACTTTATAGCTGATTGTAAAAACATGGCTACCTTCACTGATACTTCAGGAGTAGAATAATTCAGAAGATTGTACTCATAACAACCCTTTGAGGTAGGTTAGGCGGAGGGGGAGTAACCAGCCCAGAGTCATCCAGTAAATTTCCTGGTAAGCAGAAATCTGTCTTAAGGGTAAAACCACTCACTTAAAGAGAGATCACTATAGTTTTGGTCATGTTCACTACAAAATGAATTATGACATACAGTGATTCTAATCTTATATATTGGAAGGATTTGCAGTGCTGTCATTTGGGAAAATACTCTCCTATCCTTGGAACAATTTCCTGAATTGAAGCCCCATGGAATAAAATGAAACTTACTTCTGAATAGACTGCATTGCTTTCTTAGCCACTGTAGAAGACTGAACATCAAAGGCAGCTGTCTGAAAAAGGAACGTTTCCAGATAATTTTGAGGATATTTTGTGAATGATCTATTTAGCGGATATAAGAACGTGCATTTTTCTCTTTGTGTTATGAACACTCTGATTCAGATTTTTATAGATATAGTTCCATCTTAATTCCAAACTGGACTTTTGGACCCAATTGACTTTTCCGCTGATGAATAAAAAAGGGTTTTTTTTATTCCTGGGTTCCCAACTCAGGGTTGGGAAATTTCTGGAGATTTGGGAATGGAACCTGGGGAAGACAGGGTTTGGGTAGGGGAGAGACCTCAGCGGGGTATATTGCCATAGAGTCCACCATCCAAAGCAGTCCTTTTCTCCACTGATTTCTGTAGTCTGGAGATCAGATGTAATTCCAGATCTCCAGGCTCCACCTGGACACTGGCAATCCAAATAAAAGGAGGAGGAGTCCCCTTCAACTACATATTTATTTGTTTAGAAAATCTCTGCACTGTTCTTCCAGAGAACCTATGCATAAAAAGGGTATGATGGAGATCATGGGACCACATGATCAAAAAGCCGGGAGCATAAGGATAAGAATTAAGCAAGTTCACATAGAAAAGCTGGATGGATACAGCCCAGGATTCATGGTTTACTTTGGGCCCCCAAATTCCTTGCTTTTGCTGTGAGACTCAGTTTTCAAGAGCCAGTTTGGTATAGTGGTTAAGTGTGCGGTCTCTAATCTGGGAGAACCGGGTTTGATTCCCCACTCCTCCACTCGCACCTGCTGGATGACCTTGGGCAACCCATAGTTCTGTCAGAGCTGTTCTTGAAAGGGCAGTTTCTGTCAGAGCTCTCTCAGCCCCACCTGCCTCACAGGGTGTCTGTTGTGGGGAGGGGAAGGGAAAGGAGTTTGTAAGCTGCTCTGAGACTCCGAGTGAAGGGCAGGTGTATATCCAATCTCCTCCTCTTCCTCCTCCTCTTCTTCTTCTTCGAAGTCAAGGGCCTACACCAAGAATGGGTTCATTTTAATTCACCCTATTTTTTTAATGTTACCAGGCCTGGTCTTTACAGTTAGAGTGGGATAAAACTTCAAATATATTAATAAACTAAGCACCATCAGCAAGAAGTTGACCTCCTTGTCCTGTAAAATACACACTCCCGAATTTCATTGGTTGAAAACCTGTGCACAGATAAGCATACATAAGTCTTGCTGATCCCAATTGGGGGGAAAAAGCTGTGTAAATCCTTCAGATTTGCATAAACTTATTTTACATGGTATGTTTTGCATACCATACTCACAAGGTTTTTGAACTTCTTGTCAGGGAATTGAGGGATGGAAGGAAAGTATAGACGTATACACTGCAGCACTGGAATGGAGGGTACGTATATAGATAACAAGTTTCTGTACTTCTCTCTGGTCACTGGAGGTCACATACAAATCTGTTTCTAGGATATTCTAACAGGAACTGGCTCTTTCAAAATCTCCAGCCTAAATTATGAGGACTGGGACTTTATCTTAAAAATGAAAGCTCAGACAATGTATGCTATCCTTTCGCCCAGCTCCAGAAATTTTTAGGATGATGACTGAGCTGTATGTATGCTGGTGCAACTCAAAGATAAAACTGGTACCATGCTGCACCATAGTGGAACTCTGGAGCAGGTGTAGAAAGAAGTGTTACAAGTGCAGACCTGCAAATTTTTTTGCCAAAACTTGTGTTGTGGCTTAGCTATCACCTGAGCAACTCTCCCTAAACTTTCCCGTCAGCTTCTAACTGGTGAGACCAAGGCAACAACGGTGGAGGAGTGGTGTGAGAATAATTCTCTTAGCATTGTTGTCAGAGTTTAAATATGTGAGGAAGTGGAACACTGACTGTTTAGAGAAAAATAAGTAGGTTTATTGTAGAAGAACAAACTGTTATAGACCATATATATAGAAAGCCTAAACTAACCAGTTTAACTGCTGAAGGAGGAAAAACAAGAAGAAGGAAGCTCTGCGGGAGCAGGAAGTCTTCAGAAGCGCCAACCAGAAGACAGGAAATACATAATTTGATATTGTTACATTTACCCATAGCTCAGTTAAAAGGGTGTTCAGCACTGGGTTATATCTTGATCACTTTATATTGGGCGCCCTTGGGACATATGTCATGTATACCATTCATTGGGGCCCCCACTTTGGGGGTATACCACTTTGGGGGCTGTTTCCAGATAGCCCTCCAGTAGTGATGGAGACCAGGGTGTACTCCTTTAACATAAGAACATAAGAACATAAGAGACGCCAATGTTGGATCAGGCCAAAGGCCCATCCAGTCCAACACTCTGTGTCACACAGTGGCCAGAAATACCAGTGCCATCAGGAGGTCCAGCAGTGGGGCCAGGACACTAGAAGCCCTCCCACTGTTGACCCCCCCCCCCCAAGCACCAAGAAGAGAGAGCATCACTTGCCCCAGAGCCCCTAGCTATACCTTGTGGCATAAGAAATGTGAATGGAGAGTCAGTTTGGTGTAGTGGTTAGGAGCGCAGACTCTAATCTGGGAGTCTTTTATAGGTGGCCCCTTGTTCTATCGAGCAACTGAGTACAATTTAATTTCCAAATGAGGTTTATTAAAGATCTTAACCAGGCATAACAAATGCTGCATCAGTCATCACTCATCTGCATCACTGAAGAAGTGAGCAGTGACTCACGAAAGCTCATCCCCTGCCACAAATTGTGTTAGCCTTTCAGGTGCTACTGGACTCTTGCTCTTTTCTACCGCTACAGAGAGACTAACACGGCTATCGATCTTGGTGCATCACTCAGTAAGACAGAGCGTTGCCTGTCCCCCTGCCCCCGGCTTCCATTTCCCACTGCTGCTCTGAAAAATGGCCATTGGGCCTATGGTGTGATGTCATTTCTGGGGGGAACCTGGAAATGACATCATGCCTCTCTAGAAGTTGCTGAAAACTCTATAGTGAAACAATAGAGTTTCTGTTAATTCCTGCAGAGGACTGACATCTTCTGCAGATGTGACATTGCTGAGGTCCCCCCATGTTCCCCCCCTGTCCCCTGCTGGTTGCGAGGTTAAGCCTGGCAACCCTAGACTGGGCTCAAGTCAAATCTCCTCCCTTCTACTTCCTGTTTCCTGTCCTATGCTAGTTATCTCCCAGCAGTCAATGCTTCCAACTACTATATCTAAGACCAGAACACCGTTGTTGGAAACACACTGCTTGAGTAGGTGGTCTGATCTAGCAAAGCGAATCTCAAACTACCAGTTCCTGAACACTTTTAAACATAAGAGAATGTCTGTGCATTATAGATCCTATCACTACCTTTACCTCTGCTGGCAATTCATGGCAGAAATTTTCAGCTTAGAATAACTTGGAATAGGCTGCTGCAGAAAGGATACAAAAATGTTGTGGCAGGAAGAATGGAGTTTGCAGTTGTAGGACTGCCTGCCCATCTTGGGTGTGTGTGTGTGCCCTAATATTTGGGGTTATGTTGATGCTACAATGTCACTTCCAGCATGAAGTAGGAAGTGACATTAGTATGTCAGGGGGTATTCTAGGATCCACCGAAAACTCTATGGTATTATGGGGGGCGTTTTCAGAATTCCTGGCTGTTTCCCCTGCCTCTCTGATATGGTGAGCTGGAAACCAAATAAGACCATCTGGGGGTGCGTTCAGACGGCTCTTTAGATCACCGCCATGCCTGGCGGATTTAAATGTAATTTCGAAACAGCAACATCTGGGAAACGTACCTTGTCCATGAGCATCCCGTTTTGCTGCGCTTCGGAGCCATATTAAAAAGGTAGTACTTTAAAACTGGAGTTTTCAGTTCCTGACGGGCCATTCACGGACGTCCCCCCGTCTGATCGTTCTAGCGCGCAATTAAAAAATGGTGCCCATTCGGGATGGTCTGACGTCAGACCATTCCGCACGGCCGCCATTTTAAAAAATCTCGATTTCGTGCATGTGCGCGGAGAAACAAGGACGCGATGTCACACCTATGCACTTGTGCAAACTCTCTTCTTCTTCTTCTTCTTCTTCTTCTTCTTCTTCTTCTTCTTCTTCTTCTTCTTCAGAAAAACTGGTCGTGCAATGATGGATTTAGGCCAGGATCAAATTAGAGCCGGGCTATTGGCGGGATTAGCTTCCTGTCTGAACACCCCCTGGGGTAGGTATGCTACTCAGACCATCTTTGAAGACTGTGAACCTCTCTGAAGATTGTGAACCACCCTTGGACTGTCCGCCTGAGCCCTAGGAAGCCTGCAATGCCCATCTGTACTTCACACAAAAAATTGTTTTTGGAAGGGGAATAAATTAAACACCTTCCCAGCCTTGCTCAGTTTGCAGTTTAAAGAATATCATCCCAGGTGACTTCAGCTCTGTCAGTCTTTCTGGCATCGGGAAGCCAGACCTGTAATATTTGCAGAGTTTTATTAACAGTCGCTCTCATAGATTATAAACCTCTTATTAATTCTCATGCAATAACTGCTTTGTAAAACCCAGCCTGGCAAATCATATTGGAGGTGATTAATTCCACGAGCAAGAGGGCTTGAATATACCAGAATAAATCTACGAATTTATTGCAGGCTGATCTTGGAACACCCCTTTAATGAAGGTGTTAAGTAAATATATATCATACACAGCAAATGATTTAGCACCCCCCGCCCCGAGTGCTGTTTTAGTTTGGGCTCAGATGAACGTTCTCCAGTAGGATTGCCAGGCAGTGCCTAGCAACGGGGGGGGGGGGAGGGCGGTAGGCAGGAATCTGGGGACAAGGCTTGCCAAGCGTTCCCCGCCGCCGCCAGATCGGGCCCCGGGGGGAACTCCACCCCGACGTGCACGTCACCAGGAAGTGACGCGACCACGCCGGTCACGCTGGGGGCGGGGCCATGGTCATCCGAGGGAGAACTCTATGGTTTTCCCTCGGATAGTCGTGGCCCCGCCCCAGTGTGCCCAGCGTCGTCACGTCACTTCCTGGTGACGTGGATGCGGCGTGCAGGAATCTGCGGCTGTAGGCAGGAATCTGGGGACTAGGCTTGCCAAGTCCCCCCGAGGAGCGGGGAAACCCCCATCCCAGAGGCCCGTTCCCCGCCGCCGCCAGATCGGGCCCCGGGGGGAACTCCACCCCGACGTGCACGTCACCAGGAAGTGACGCGACCACGCCGGTCACGCTGGGGGCGGGGCCATGGTCATCCGAGGGAGAACTCTATGGTTTTCCCTCGGATAGTCGTGGCCCCGCCCCAGCGTGCCCAGCGTCGTCACGTCACTTCCTGGTGACGTGGATGCGGCGTGCACGCGCGCTCCGGAATCAACACGGGACTCCCCCGCTCCGGAACAAGGTGAGACTTGGCAACCCTACTGGGGACCCAGGATGCCAATGGGGGGCATCATGTGACTTCTCATAACTGTTGGAATATACAAGGTCTATAGTGCACCTACTTGAAGAAGATCAGAAGAACAGCCTATAAGGGACAGCTGAAGGACTGCTAGTTAGCATGGCTAGATTAGGGACTTCCATGATTTCATATTATGTCCTTCCTGTCTCCAGATTGGCTCTTTGGAGACTTCCTGGTCCAGCTGAGCCCTCCCCCTTCGTTCTTGTCCCTCACAGCAGCGAGTCAGTTAGTGAAGCCTCTCTCCCTCTCCTCTGTTCTACCAGAGTCTATTTCTTCTTTAATAAACTGAATTGTTTTCCTCCTGCTCTTCACAGACCGCCACGAACCGCCATGAACTGCATCAAAATTCGTGGAAGTTCGTGTAGGTTCTTCAGTTTGTGAACACCCCTTTGCGAACCTCAGACTGGGCATAATTCATGATGAACTTTAGTTCGTCGGCCAGTTCATGCCCATCCCTAGCTGGGTCATCTTAAGTTCAAAGTCATCTGTTTGTGTATATAGCCTTATCTTTTTTAGGGGAGCCTATTGGGATATTTAGGGCCATGGTGGCTCATAGGTTAAAGACGCTGAGCTGCAGACTGGAGGATCTGTAGCTCAGCAGTTCGAGACCGTAGTGCCACATGACAGAGTGAGCTCCCATCTCTGGCCCCAGCTCCTGCCAACCTAGCAGTTCAAAAGCAAGAAATTGCAAGTAGATAAATAGGTACCACTTCAGTGGGAAGGTAACAGCATTCCGTGTGCCTTGGTGTTTAGTCATGCCAGCCACATGACCACGGAGAAGTCTTTGGACAGTGCTGGCTCTTCGGCTTGGAAACAGGGATGAGCACCACCCCCTAGAGTCGGATTCAACTGGCTTTCCCTTTACCTTATTGGGATATTTGGTTAATATAGCAGAGTTGTGCCCAGTCATAGAAGCATAATACTAAGTGCTGTAAATAAATATCCCAAGAAGTATATTGCAAAAAAGTTAAACTTAAATTTATTCAAGTAGATCCAGTTCACATTCAGGTTGTAGTCAAAAGGAGAGAAAGAAGCCTAATCTAAAGAGTACTTTCCTTATCACAAATGGCCAGCTTGTCCGGCATTGTGGGTTTGGGAGTATGAGGGGATTGTCTCTATAGGAGAGACCTGCAGGGGTATGTGCAGGGCTATTTTGGGGCAGGAACGCACAGGAACGGAGTTCTGACTGGCTCCCAAGTTGACCACACCCAGGAGGAACTCATTAGCATAATAGGCCACACCCAACAGCAGGAACTCATTAGGATTGGCTACATTAGGGGTGTGTGGCCTAACATGCAAAGGAGTTCCTGCTCCAAAAAAGGCCCTGGGTTTTGACAACAAACAAGGTAAACAGAATAAGAAGCAAAAGGTGGGTGTGGCTGGATGACCACACTTCTGGTAACATGGGGGTGCGGCCTAATATGCTAATTAGCTGTGCTGTCAGGGGTGTGGCCTATTATGCTAATGAGTTCCTGCTCTTGGGTGTGGCCTATTATGCTAATGAGTTCCTGCTGGACTTTTTCTACAAAAAGAGCCCTGGGTATGTGTCACCGTGGAAGGCTATGTGCAGAGACAGTGGGAGGACAAAGAAAGAGAGGGGAGGGGTCAGAAGGCAGCTCCCAGGTTAAGATGAAGAGAGGCCTCTCATTCAAGGAGATAACACTTATACACACTTAGAGTGATGTAGCGCCCCCTAGTGTCCAGGCATGCTGAGTCTCTCACTGCAACAGAGTCATCTTATATGCGGGCTCCTCTTTCTTTCGAGTGAATGCAGTCCTCGTTTCTATTTGTGCGTTCTAAGTTCTACATGGAATCTGAGTTCCGTGGTCAATAAATATTCCCACAGAAGTGCCCGCAGTTGTGCCATTCCCGCGGTACAATAATGATGATGTCATTGTTGCGTGCAATTAGGGGGTGTTTTGAACCAAAAAACAAGCGCCAAAACTGCAGCTGATGGGGCTGTGAAGAGGCTTCCAGTGAGGAGACGCTACGGCCTAAATTGCAGATATGGGGAAGGGGAGGTGAGAAGTGAATGAAAAGGGGTCATGAATGTGCTTTCTCTCTGCAGTAGCCTGGCCTGGAAACATCGACAATAAACGTTCCCCTGAAAGTCTGCAAAAAGAGGGGGGGAAATATCTGCCAAATGAACCTCCCACTGCTTATTTCCGCTTGGCCTCAGCCCGAAATCTGCTTCCATTTGCTTAGTAATTAAACCCACTTCAGGAATTAAGTCTGGCTTATTCCTATGACAGACTCCTGTACCTTTCAAGTAGTAGGCAAACTTTCAAAGAGGATCAGTTTATAACTCCCCACAAGACCAAACACCAAAAGGAGAGGAAAGGAATTAGATTTCTGTTAATTTGTATGTTTTCTCCCACAGGGCAACTTTTCTCTCATCTCTTCTTAGCTGGTTGATTCATGCCTCACATGGTGCTGTTGTTACGCTTTCAACTCCTGGGACAACTTGTTGCTTTTTAAATAGAGAAGAGAGAAGTTTTATATCCTTGCAGATACTGTAGATCAGAAGAAGAAGAAGAAGAAGAGAAGAAGAGATTGGATTTATACCCCGCCCTTCACTACCCAAAGGTGTCTCAGAGTGGCTTACAAACTCCTTTCCATTCCCCTTCCCACAGCAGACACCCTGTGAGGTAGGCGGGGCTGAGAGAGTGCTGAGAGAACTGCCCTAGAGAGAACAGCTCTGAAAAAACTTGTGACTGACCCAAGGTCACACCAGCAGCTGCATGTGGAGGAGTGGGGAATCAATCCCTGTTCTCCCAGATTAGAGTCTGCACTCACTACACCAGACTGGAACCTGCTGGAATTCTGCAAAAAAAACTAGATGGACCTCCCCCTCCATCAAGTCATAGCTGACTTACGTTATTAATGTTTTATGGGCGAGTGTCAACATTTGGGGGCTTTTTATGATTTTATGTTCTATGCTTTATTATTGACGACTTTGTTAGCTGCTTCCAACATTTTTTGCCTACTCTGTCTGTGACAGGGGAAGGCTAATTTCCGAGCTGTACGGCTTATTTACTTTTGTATTGGAACCGTTGTTGTCCACTGGTGCATGTGTTATCCTGTGCCTGCATACACAAGGTACCTTAACAGTTCAAGCATAGCTGATCTTTAGGTGATAACAGAGTTTTTGCTCCTGTTTAAAGTGTCTTTTTGGATCAGCTCAAGGTCCAGCTGCCCTGGACCCCAGACTAGCCCAGTCTCACCAGATCTGAGAAGGTAACTCGTGTCGGCCCTGGCCAATATTTGGATGGGAGACCACCAAGGAAGTCCAGGGTCATGATGCAGAGGCAGTCAATGGCAAACCAGTTCTGAACATCTCTTGCCTTGAAAACCCCACCAGGGATCGCCATAAGTCAGCTGTGGCTTGATGGGGGAGGGGGAGGTTCATCTAGTTTTTGCAGAATTCCAGCAGAGATCAGTTCATCTGGAGAAAATGGATGCTTTGGAGGGTGGACTCTATGGCCCTGTACCCCACAGGTTCCTATCCTCCCCAGGCTCCACCCCCAAGTTCCCCAGAATTTCCCAACCTGGATTTGGCAACCCTCCCTCCATTCCCTATGGGTGGCTGGGGGGGGGGAGGTCTGGCAATACTATCTCATTAGGTTACAGCTTATAGCTGCAGAGAGATTTGCAGAGATTTGCAGAGAACATGTTTGGTGGGTGAACATACCATGTTCAAGAGCTATGGGTACATCAGCCAAGACTTACCTCTCCTCCCTTCACATCCACACAGGTTGGCAGCCCTTAATACTGAATCAGACACAGATAGGGATGGGCACAAACCAGCTCACAAACTAAAGTTTGAGATTAATTTTGGCCTGTTCATGGTTCGCAAACTGAAGTTCATGGAAGATCAACTGGCACAAACTCTCTACGAATTTTCAAGTGGTTCGTGGAAGTTCGTGAATGGATACACTTCCAGACAGACTATCTTTGTTCAATTAAAATGTTTAACAAACTTCAACAGGAGGAGTGGGCAGAAGAGTGAGGTTTCCTGTGTGTTTGGTATGTGTAGCTTGCACTTTTGAACCTGCGCCTAACGTTTTCCCCAAAAGCACTTTCCTGGGGGCATCTTTTTTGGGGCCCCATAACTCAGACCCCATAAGACCCTTGCAAGTTAGATGTCTCTAGCTTGCACAAGGTCCATTCTATACACTCCTGAACCTGCACCTGTCATTTCCCCAGAAAGCGCTTTCTTGGGGGCACCTTCTTGGGTGATGGGGTAACTCGGACCCCGTAAATCCAATCCTCACCAAACTTGGAGAGCAGGTAGAAGAGAGTCAGCCAGAGGCCCCCTGTGAGTTCGATATCTTTAGCACATCAGGGTGGGCATTCTACCACATCACAAACCTCATGAACTGAACCAGTTAGTTTGCCATCTAAAGGTTCATGATGGTTCATGGTTCACAAAGTGAGCATTCCATGAACCACAAACCACAAACCAAACTACATCATCCCAGGTCATGCCCATCTCTAGACACAGATGAACCCGAAACAGTAAGATTTTTTTTAAAGTATACCATGTTTATTTATATATGACTGACTCCTTTTTTCATTCTTCATTTCAGCTACTTAGTGTTGTTATGAGGAGGGGAATTTCTTTTTCTAAAATTCACTTTTTTATATAAAGTCATTGATACCTGTTAATTGCTGTTTGCTCTTTCAAAAGCAGGATTTCCCATTCATTTCTCTTTAACGTCTCTTAGAAGAAGAATCTCTCTTCCTATCCTTCCCATCTTTGAGTTCCTCCTTAATCAAAATGGAACTGATGTGAAACAGACTCCAAAGGCCTAAAAGAGGAACAGAAATGAATTGTTTGGATTTCAGTGAGAAAATAGATAATTTCTCTTAGCAAAGGGTGGTGGAATGCAGCAAATTGGTGGTGACAGGCATGGGTTTAATGTGCACTGCGTATATTTCTTTATTTACATTGTTTATAGTGCACCTTTCTCATTGAGACTCAAGGCAGATTATAAAGTGTAAATCAGTGCAGTCAGTAGGAGTGGACATCCAATAAGCAATGTGATAGGATTAGGATTGCAGAAATTAAAACCAGGTAAAAATCTGGAACAAACTGAAACACAGCATAACTATTAACATGGCATATTAAACAATGCAGAAATTACACAAAAGGATAATACATACAGCAACAGATAGTATTTATATATAAGGAGAGATTCTTCCTGAACTATTCCATTATAATAAAGCCCTATTACCTCTGTTAACATGCCCTCCTGAAGAATTCAGTTTTGCATTGTTTGCAAAGTACCAGGAGAATGGGAACCTTCCTGACCTCATCAGGCAGGCCATTCCATAAAGTGGGGGCCACAACAGAGAAGGCTCATGCACAGGAACTTGTTGATCTCGCCCATTTTTAGGGTGCCACCTGCAGAAGGCCCTGCTCAGATAAGCACAGCTGTTGTGGTGAAGCATACAAGCAGAGGGGTTCCAGCAGGTGAGGATCCAAGGCCATGAAGAGCTTTGTATGTGATAGCGAGTACCTTGAATTGAATCTGGAAACTGATAGGTAGCCAATGGAGTGACTGCAGAATGGGGTTAATAAGCCTGGTCTACCTAGCTCCTGATAGTAACCCACCTGCAGAATTCTGCAATAACAGGAGTCTCTGAGTTGACTTTGAGGACAGACCAATGTCGTGTGTGGACAACCGTCTAGTTTCAGTGTTACTGTGGCATGGACTCAGTGGGCTTGATGAACCAAGTGAAGGTAGGGGGCCATCTCCTGGGCTCAACTAATTTTTGTTGTTGTTCAGTCGCACAGTTGAGTCCGACTCTTCGCGACCCCTTGGACCAGATCACACCAGGCCTTCCAGTCTTCCGCCGTCCTCTGAAGTTTGCTCAACTTCATGTTCATTGCATCTATGACACTGTCTACCCATCTCATCCTTTGCCGTCCCCGTCTTCTTTGACCTTCAATCTTTCCAGCATCAGGGTCTTCTCTTCCAGTGAGTGCTCCCTTCTCTTTTGGTGGCCAAAGTATTTGAGCTTCAGTTTCATTATCTGGCCTTCCAGGGAACAGTCAGGGTTGATTTCTTTTAGGA